>NC_047110.1:57786530-58086530 GCF_902500255.1 Thalassophryne amazonica
ACCGTATAATATCGGGGTAATGGTGGCAAAATATTCAACCGTTTCACATTTGGACGTATTACTCCACGCCCTTACCAGTGTTCTGAAGAGATGTCATTCCTGTCGAATGTCATTCCTGTCCTCTGCGCAAGTGCACATACACACGCATGTGCACAACCCAGTCTCACGGCATGTCATGATTCAGCAGCACAAAATATACATTAATCTATTGGTTCGTGATATTGTCATGAAAAGCGCCTCATTTTCATCACAGCAGCACAAATTCACTCTAATTCATTCTGTGATGGCTGCACAATATTAAAAGTGAAGTGGGGGGGGGGGGTCGGGGGTGGTTATGGTTAGGGTTGGGGCTAGGAGTAGAGTTAGTCATAGTGAGTTAAAAAAAAACCTGTCATGAAAATTTGAATCATTTCGTGATGGGAGCACAAAAAAAAGTGAGGCTGTGCTGCATGCACAATATTGTTGGGACGCGGAACTGTCGATTTATGCAGTGAGATGCACAATTTGACAGAACACCGGCTGCACGCGCTGCTAGCTGTTAGTGCTGTTAGTGGTGTTAGCTGAGAGCAACAGAAAGTCGTGTACCGCTGCTGCCAAAATGGGTGAATTTAAGCTACTACAAAAGTATTGAATGAGCACGAATGAGGCTGAATCAGGGCCATTCAAATACCAAGAATGTGTGCCGAAGCCACCTCAAATGATTTGCGCACATTTGGCATGTAACAGCTCCTGAATCCAGGTCAACTGTAGCCGGAACACAGCATGAATACGCAGGTTGAATGCGGCCAGAACACAGCACAAAACCTCACAATACTGGCAGAATGCACCTCGATAGCCGTACGTGTGCAGTCCGATCGCAACCTGAGGTCTGGATGGAAGACAAGCAAGGGAAGGGGAGTGGTAGAGCGAGCAATGTGGTCCGCTCTTTTGAAGACCTGCTGTGTCTCACAGCTGGATTTCGAATGACATCTAGCCCATGGAGTGATTACATGTAAACCAGGGTCCCCTGACTATCGCATCACTGTAGTGTATGTGATGCATATGATCAGATTATTACGGATATTAGATCACAGACATGCCCACCCACAGCCGTTTTTACCGGTAATAGCCACCAGCATTGTAGTAAACCCATGATCAGGGGACCCTGTATTATATACATGAGTCCATGTGTTGGATAAAATACAGAAACCAGAGGAGAGGTAAGGCAGGTCCTGACATTAACGCATCACAGAGCGACTGCAATGCCCCCATTGCATGCTCCCCTCTCTCTTACCCACCAGGAAATCAGCTGTTTAGCGGATAGCTGTCCAGACGGTCTCACGCATGTGCAGCAAAGCAATCAGCTAATATAAGCACACACACACGCAGCTGAGCGATTATTTGATTCAGCCTCACACACACACAGCGGTGTGATCAGCTGTTATGTGTTCCCACATGGCACAGCTGATCATCCAGCTGACATGACAACTCACAGTGCAGCTGGTCATTCAGCTAACATGACAGCTCACAGCACAGCTCTGTGACACTGCCCGCAGCGCATTTGACTGGGATGCTACAGGCATGTCAAACGTATTATTGCAGTACATTATCTAACCCATAAGTGGAGATTTCAATATATCTGTAATATCATGCTCATCATGCATGTAACAGCCTCTTCAGCCACACGTGCACCTTTGCGATGCTTTGACTCGCAGTGACACACTGTGTTTTTGGTGTGATTGCGCAATGTTCACATCTGGTGCACATAATGATTGAGAGCCACTGAGTTTGCACATTACTATATTTCCTTTGGGCACCCAGAATGGGATGCACCGGAGTGAAGTCCAGCTCATTTGGAGCACAATTGGGACATGCCAGCAGGATTTGGCATGCCTGGGCCATTTTGAGGTTCCCTCGAACATGATCAGAATGTTATGAATGCTGTTGAGTTGCCATTTTGAATGCTTAGAATGCAGTCAGACTGCACTTTGATCACCTTTCGAGCTTTTTCCACCTCAAACACACCTCGAGAGTTGGGTGCATATGTTCTACATTCGGGCTGGCCGTGTGATTGAGCCCAACTGTTTGGAATGCATTGAGATAGCTTTGCCCGAATAAAGGTTGAATTTTCATCCGGTCGGCATTCAGGCTCATTCGACCTCTCGTGTGATGGGGTATTAGGTTTGTGTTTTTTAAAAAGAGCAAAGCATTAGTATTCATTTTTAACTCCTCACGGGTGTGTGGCTCTGTTTTTAGCTACTCGCTGCAGCCATGCTAACTGGCTGTGTCACAGCCAGAGGATGCAGCGTTTGAAAGAAAAGCAAAGCTTGTAATACCCCTATTCCACAGAGCGCCGTTCCTCCCCCTTTAATCTTGAATAGCAAATCGGGGTGCATTTTGAAGCATTTCAGTAAGTCCTTGATCCATCTTTTGTAAATCTTGAACAAACTTGGTATATGCAGTAGCTACGGCCATCATCGGCACCAGTTTTGAAATCGGGGTGAAATTTTCAAGCTGTTCAAAGTTTTTATTTGACAAGTCACTTCCGGGTGTTCGTAGTCTTGACAGCTTTGATCATGTTCTTTAAACGAGGTAATCCTCATGAGTACAGCTTGATACGTGTTTGATTGTGTCCCATTGGGGTAAAAATCTGAAGCAAAGAGAAGAAATCTCGTTGTAAAGACAATGATAATAAAATCTATCTATCTATCTATCTATCTATCTATCTATCTATCTATCTATCTATCTATCTATCTATCTATCTATCTATCTATCTATCTATCTATCTATCTATCTATCTATCTATCTATCTATCTATCTATCTATCTATCTATCTATCTATCTATCTATCTATCTATCTATCTATCTATCTATCTATCTATCTATCTATCTAAAGCACCATTTGGTGTGGTTCTGGCTAAGAACGCAGTTGGCCGCAGCTTCACGTTTATTTTCGATCAGGTTACGAGGTATACGCTTTATAAGCCAACCAGTTACCAGGGCTACACTTTATAAGCCAGCCTGATAGGAGGTATGCTGGAGAAAGCTGTTTCATCCCGATTTTGCACTTTTCTGGATCGTAGCGGATTGTAATAGAACGGTATCCTGTGGAATAGGCAGGTAATGTTTGTGAAACTCAGCACGTGTGCCGCTGTTGCTCTCTGTGACGAATGTTAACTTGTCGATGCGGCCTTTGGACATGTCGATAATAACAGCTGGTATGTAACAATGATACTGGAACTGAGCAGGCCACTTAGTGGAAAAGACTTTGGTGACAGGAATGAAATAAAGCCTTTTTTTGTAATCAAATTACTCGTGTAATTGTTTCAGCCCTAGTTGAGTGTCAATATAGTGCTGTTTTCACGTGTATATTTGAAAATCCGTCAATTCTCTACCTGATGATGATGATGATCCATCACATATCTCAAATGTAAGCCAATCAAATGCAGCGTGGGTGTACAAACTCAGCATCATCCACAAGCTGTTATGGACCTGAGATCTGTGTAAGAAGCTTGTAGTCACTTCTTACCTAAACCTCCCATTGTTAAAGATGCTCTTGAGCTGCGAAGACACAAAATCCATGTTATTGATTAGTCTGAGACACTACACAGAGTCTAACCTTAAAATGAGCAAAACGTGAAGCAACCACAAAGAATCAAATGCATACTGTTGACTGCCAAGTCATAACCACCATACACTGCCATAGCCATGACACTAAAGAACTGTTGAGCTAAATGTAAAAACTGTGTCCTTAAATAGGAGCTGTGATGCCTTTCTACATGGTTTCTATGCTGTTCACAGGGTTGTTGTTGGGGAACGTTTAGCTTTGTTGATGTGACTGTGAAGATGCCTCCAGGTGTGTAACTTGACAGTTTCGTAACACTTTCCAGAATACTGTGATTGTAGTCTTAAAAGGTCAGTGGGTCATTGTTGTTTAAGTGCCAAACTGCCCGCAGAAATCAGCATCATGACCTATGCACTTGAATGGTCATGAAGGAATTTATGTGGGCAAAATAGTTTGATGAGATTGAGGAGATTGGTGCTACAACAAGGGGATGAAGGGTGATGGTGCAAATGGTAAAGAAAGTACATCAGTATGAAGTGTCCTATGGTATGTATTTTGATTATACAGTGCTAGCCAGTAGGCCAGACTTAAGGTGTCCTGACACTTGCACAACTTTGATCCGCGCACTTGCACGCACTCTGCCATGCAGGAGAGTAAACTCATTGTAAACTCATTGTAAACTCACTGTAAACCATAAAACTGTGCATGGCTTCGTGCACATGCGCAAAGAAAATTTGGAAATGTTCAAAATCTCCATCAAGTGTTAATTATTCGAACTTCAAGTGAACATTGCACAATCAATTAAAAAACACTGTGTGTGAGTGCGAGTGATTGCATCAGCAGACTGCATCAACGGACCGCATCAGAGCGCAGCTCGTCTGAACGATTATAACGAGATGTTAAATCTATCACAAACGTACTTTCACAGATACTCATGAAAAGGAAAGAACATGCTACTGTTTTACCAAGCTATTACAATATAAACATTACAAATAATTACCTTTTTAGACAGTTCCAAATGCGTTCTCCACCTCATTAAATGTGCATGCACGAGAGAGAGAGAGCGAGAGAGAGAGAGAGCGAGAGAGAGAGAGATAAAAGCAGCAGGTGGAGCGGTCCTCTGTGATTCCGGAAGTGATTAGAGGCGTTTTTTGCAACAACCAACTTGGAAAGAAAATGATTAATCGTCTACGAAATAATTATTTCAACAGCCAACTGGGAGAGAAAATGATTAATCCGCTGCAAAATAATTATTTTATATATGCAGTGTCCAGTGCACAACACGTGGCATCCAGTGGAACAAAGCACAGCATCCAGTTGGGAACACAGCAGGTGGAGATCATCACGACGATGTGCGTGCAAGTGCATGGATCAAAGTCGTGCGTGTCAGGGCACCTTTAGTTATCATTAGCCTGCGCCAGTGAATCATCTGGAAAATATGAGAGCATTACAAGGTGCTTTCTTACCCTAAATTCCACCAGATGAGGCTGTTTCACATCACAGCTGCTGGACCTTGTAGTGCAGCAGATAACAGAATATTTACAGAGGAATCTTTCAAATTCATCACAAATACTCCTTAGACATTACCCTTTTGAAAGAAACCGATTGGCCACTTGAAGTTTCAATAGGCTGCCAGGTAGGGGTTAGTTGAACAATTACATAGGGGTCAAAATTAAAAGGCACTCCAATCATATTGAAAGCTATACCATATTATTTGTCTGATCATAAATATTCCGAAAAGGTATAGTTTGGACTATCTATGACTGAATGTTATGTAGTTATGGGGTAAAAACAGCAAGAATGATCAGAAATTTCCAGAAAATCATTAATATCCAGAAATTAACAATTGTTACAGATCTCTGCTCTACTATTGTCACATTCAGTCTAGATAAACCTTGTAATTCCAGTATTGTGGTGAATTTCAGGCACTTCTCAGAAATGGCTCTCTGCTCTGCGGAGAATATGCACCAAGCCTGTTTTCGAGGGAACGCGCTTCAGTTTGTAGCGTAGATCAAAGCAGACAGGAAATCAACACTCCAGTGGCATCGTATCCAGCCAATTTTCAAAATAAAGCTCTTAGGCTCATGTCACTAATTTAACATTATGTCATTCTCAATAGAAATAAAAAAAAGAAACCATGTAACTACGTATAAGACTAACACAAGGTGGATCCACAAAAATCAAGGAAGAATGACAAAAAACAAAACAAGTAAACAATTGCTCCACTCCTGAAATGCCGCCGGTGGGGTTTGAAGTTCTGTGCATGATGGAACAAACCCATAGCCCAGCCATGACGTTGTGTAATGTCATGGCTGGTACCTGGTAGAATCAAGGGATTAAACCCATCCCTACTCTGTGAAACCTCCACCATGGGAGCAAACATCACTGCTTATCCTCAGTCCATACCACTCTTGTGCATGTAAAACAGTCAGAAGACGGAGTCCGGTTGGAATGAATAACTTCAAAGCGAATCGCCGCTTTAAATAAAATAACACCTCTTTCCAAACGCTGTAATACAGACAATAAAATACAATTCAAATCAACTTTATTTATAAAGCACTGTAAAAATCAGCTACAGCTGAAACAAAGTGCTGTACACAAGGGGACATATAAAAGGTAACAAACCACAAAGTACAAAAAAAAAAAAAAAAATTTAACTAAAACAAGTAAAATGCAGTTAAAACAGCCAAAACAGATCGAGAATCTCATTCTGGGTTAAAAGCCAGTGCATAAAAGTGGGTTTTAAGATTAGTTTTAAAAACAGAAAGTGAAGAGGCCTGCCTGATCAATCAACAAATTTTATTTATATAGCACCAAATCACAACAAACAGTTGCCCCAAGGCGCTTTATATTGTAAGGCAAGGCCATACAATAATTATGTAAAAACCCCAACGGTCAAAACGACCCCCTGTGAGCAAGCACTTGGCAACAGTGGGAAGGAAAAACTCCCTTTTAACAGGAAGAAACCTCCAGCAGAACCAGGCTCAGGGAGGGGCAGTCTTCTGCTGGGACTGGTTGGGGCTGAGGGAGAGAACCAGGAAAAAGACATGCTGTGGAGGGGAGCAGAGATCAATCACTAATGATTAAATGCAGAGTGGTGCATACAGAGCAAAAAGAGAAAGAAACACTCAGTGCATCATGGGAACCCCCCAGCAGTCTAAGTCTATAGCAGCATAACTAAGGGATGGTTCAGGGTCACCTGATCCAGCCAAAACTATAAGCTTTAGCAAAAAGGAAAGTTTTAAGCCTAATCTTAAAAGTAGAGAGGGTGTCTGTCTCCCTGATGTGAATTGGGAGCTGGTTCCACAGGAGAGGAGCCTGAAAGCTGAGGGCTCTGCCTCCCATTCTGCTCTTACAAACCCTAGGAACTACAAGTAAGCCTGCAGTCTGAGAGCGAAGCGCTCTATTGGGGTGATATGGTACTATGAGGTCCCTAAGATAAGATGGGACCTGATTATTCAAAACCTTATAAGTAAGAAGAAGAATTTTAAATTCTATTCTAGAATTAACAGGAAGCCAATGAAGAGAGGCCAATATGGGTGAGATATGCTCTCTCCTTCTAGTCCCCATTAGTACTCTAGCTGCAGCATTTTGAATTAACTGAAGGCTTTTCAGGGAACTTTTAGGACAACCTGATAATAATGAATTACAATAGTCCAGCCTAGAGGAAATAAATGCATGAATTAGTTTTTCAGCATCACTCTGAGACAAGACCTTTCTAATTTTAGAGATATTGCATAAATGCAAAAAAGCAGTCCTACATATTTGTTTAATATGCGCTTTGAATGACATATCCTGATCAAAAATGACTCCAAGATTTCTCACAGTATTACTAGAGGTCAGGGTAATGCCATCCACAGTAAGGATCTGGTTAGACACCATGTTTCTAAGATTTGTGGGGCCAAGTACAATAACTTCAGTTTTATCTGAGTTTAAAAGCAGAAAATTAGAGGTCATCCATGTCTTTATGTCTGTAAGACAATCCTGCAGTTTAGCTAATTGGTGTGTGTCCTCTGGCTTCATGGATAGATAAAGCTGGGTATCATCTGCGTAACAATGAAAATTTAAGCAATGCCGTCTAATAATACTGCTTAAGGGAAGCATGTATAAAGTGAATAAAATTGGTCCTAGCACAGAACCTTGTGGAACTCCATAATTAACCTTAGTCTGTGAAGAAGATTCCCCATTTACATGAACAAATTGTAATCTATTAGATAAATATGATTCAGACCATCGCAGCGCAGTGTCTTTAATACCTATGGCATGCTCTAATCTCTGTAATAAAATTTTATGGTCAACAGTATCAAAAGCAGCACTGAGGTCTAACAGAACAAGCACAGAGATGAGTCCACTGTCTGAGGCCATAAGAAGATCATTTGTAACCTTCACTAATGCTGTTTCTGTACTATGATGAATTCTAAAACCTGACTGAAACTCTTCAAGTAGACCATTCCTCTGCAGATGATCAGTTAGCTGTTTTACAACTACCCTTTCAAGAATTTTTGAGAGAAAAGGAAGGTAGGAGATTGGCCTATAATTAGCTAAGATAGCTGGGTCAAGTGATGGCTTTTTAAGTAATGGTTTAATTACTGCCACCTTAAAGCCTGTGGTACATAGCCAACTAATAAAGATAGATTGATCATATTTAAGATCGAAGCATTAAATAATGGTAGGGCTTCCTTGAGCAGCCTGGTAGGAATGGGGTCTAATAGACATGTTGTTGGTTTGGATGAAGTAACTAATGAAAATAACTCAGATAGAACAATCTGAGAGAAAGAGTCTAACCAAATACCGGCATCACTGAAAGCAGCCAAAGATAACGATACGTCTTTGGGATGGTTATGAGTAATTTTTTCTCTAATAGTTAAAATTTTAATAGCAAAGAAAGTCATGAAGTCATTACTAGTTAAAGTTAAAGGAATACTCGGCTCCGACTCTTTGTCAGCCTGGCTACAGTGCTGAAAAGAAACCTGGGGTTCTTATTTTCTCCAATTAGTGATGAGTAGTAAGATGTCCTAGCTTTACGGAGGGCTTTTTTATAGAGCAACAGACTCTTTTTCCAGGCTAAGTGAAGATCTTCTAAATTAGTGAGACGCCATTTCCTCTCCAACTTACGGGTTATCTGCTTTAAGCTGCGAGTTTGTGAGTTATACCACGGAGTCAGGCACTTCTGATTTAAAGCTCTCTTTTTCAGAGGAGCTACAGCATCCAAAGTTGTCTTCAATGAGGATGTAAAACTATTGACGAGATACTCTATCTCACTTACAGAGTTTATGTAGCTACTCTGCACTGTGTTGGTATATGGCATTAGAGAATATAAAGAAGGAATCATATCCTTAAACCTAGTTACAGCGCTTTCTGAAAGACTTCTAGTGTAATGAAACTTATTCCCCACTACTGGGTAGTCCATCAGAGTAAATGTAAATGTTATTAAGAAATGATCAGACAGAAGGGAGTTTTCAGGGAATACTGTTAAGTCTTCAATTTCCATACCATAAGTCAGAACAAGATCTAAGATATGATTAAAGTGGTGGGTGGACTCATTTACATTTTGAGCAAAGCCAATTGAGTCTAATAATAGATTAAATGCAGTGTTGAGGCTGTCATTCTCAGCATCTGTGTGGATGTTAAAATCACCTACTATAATTATCTTATCTGAGCTAAGCACTAAGTCAGGCAAAAGGTCTGAAAATTCACAGAGAAACTCACAGTAACGACCAGGTGAACGATAGATAATAACAAATAAAACTGGTTTTTGGGACTTCCAATTTGGATGGACAAGACTAAGAGTCAAGCTTTCAAATGAATTAAAGCTCTGTCTGGGTTTTTGATTAATTCATAAGCTGGAATGGAAGATTGCTGCTAATCCTCCGCCTCGGCCCGTGCTACGAGCATTCTGGCAGTTAGTGTGACTCGGGGGTGTTGACTCATTTAAACTAAAATATTCATCCTGCTGTAACCAGGTTTCTGTAAGGCAGAATAAATCAATATGTTGATCAATTATTATATCATTTACTAACAGGGACTTAGAAGAGAGAGACCTAATGTTTAATAGACCACATTTAACTGTTTTAGTCTGTGGTGCAGTTGAAGGTGCTATATTATTTTTTCTTTTTGAATTTTTATGCTTAAATAGATTTTTGCTGGTTATTGGTGGTCTGGGAGCAGGCACCGTCTCTACGGGGATGGGGTAATGAGGGGATGGCAGGGGGAGAGAAGCTGCAGAGAGGTGTGTAAGACTACAACTCTGCTTCCTGGTCCCAACCCTGGATAGTCACGGTTTGGAGGATTTAAGAAAATTGGCCAGATTTCTAGAAATGAGAGCTGCTCCATCCAAAGTGGGATGGATGCCGTCTCTCCTAACAAGACCAGGTTTTCCCCAGAAGCTTTGCCAATTATCTATGAAGCCCACCTCATTTTTTGGACACCACTCAGACAGCCAGCAATTCAAGGAGAACATGCGGCTAAACATGTCACTCCCGGTCTGACTGGGGAGTGGCCCAGAGAAAACTACAGAGTCCGACATTGTTTTTGCAAAGTTACACACCGATTCAATGTTAATTTTAGTGACCTCCGATTGGCGTAACCGGGTGTCATTACTGCCGATGTGAATTACAGTCTTACCAAATTTACGCTTAGCCTTAGCCAGCAGTTTCAAATTTCCTTCAATGTCGCCTGCTCTGGCCCCCGGAAGACAATTGACTATGGTTGCTGGTGTTGCTAACTTCACATTTCTCAAAACAGAGTCACCAATAACCAGAGTTTGATCCTCGGCGGGTGTGTCGTCGAGTGGGGAAAAACCGTTAGAAATGTGAACCGGTTGGCAGTGTACACGGGGTTTCTGTTTAGAACTACGCTTCCTCCTCACAGTCACCCAGTCGGCCTGTTTTCCCGGCTGCTCAGGATCTGCCAGAGGGAAATTAACGGCGGCTAAGCTACCTTGGTCCGCACCGACTAGAGGGGCCTGGCTAGCTGTAGAATTTTCCAAGGTGCGGAGCCGAGTCTCCAATTCGCCCAGCCTGGCCTCCAAAGCTACGAATAAGCTACACTTATTACAAGTACCATTACTGCTAAAGGAGGCCGAGGAATAACTAAACATTTCACACCCAGAGCAGAAAAGTGCAGGAGAGACAGAAGAAGCCACCATGCTAAACCGGCTAAGAGCTAGTAGCTGCGCTAAGCTAGCGGATTCCTAAAGACACACAAAGTGAATAATGTGTAAATAATTTAGAGGTGATTCAGCAGAGGGAGTGCTTTAGTTAAGGCACGTGAAGATTACACTGTGAAACAAATCCTTATCTAGGTAACTAGATCAATCTAACTGCGCAGATTAAACAGCTAACAGATACAGCAAAACACCGCTGTGCTCCGGAACAGGAAGTGATACAATACCGCAGTGAGAGCCAACCACCAGTAGAGGCAAGCAAGCCTGATGTGGAGCGGTAACTCGTTCCACATCTTTGGAGCCACAACACAAAAAGCTCGGTCCCCTCTGAGCATACGCTTGCACCTCGACACCTCCAGGAGGAGCTGATCACCTGACTGGAGGTGGCGAGCAGGGCGTAACAATGAAGCAGCTTAGAGAGGTAGGGCGGGGCAAGGCCATTTAAAGATTTAAAAACAAATAAAAGAATCTTATTGATGAAATTTGTTTTTCCTCCCAAAGTGAGATGTCCTGCATTCTTTATGAATTACATCCTGACGTGCAGCACAGCCAGCTGAGCTCAGCTCAGATGTATGGAAAGACATTCATGCCAATAATGTCTGAAAGGAAATGTTTTGACAAAAACTACAGATTTTGTTTATTTCTATTTATGGCCAGAGATCAAGAATCCACCATGTAGAGTTTATTATGTCCAGAGTTTAAGGATCCAGTGACCAGTTTCATATTTATTTACTTTAAGACTCAATAAAATGTTGTTGACATAGAAAACCTGTAAAGCCTACTTTTAGTACACAGAAAAGTCACAAGAGGTATCGATAAGCGAACCGATAAGGAACTGGATCGATAAGCGGAATCAGTAATGGTATCAATATCGATAAAATCTTATCAATACCCATCCGTAGTCACCATCCATGCTAACTTCTGCTAACTGAAAGCTAACTTCCTATGGAGTTAAATTGGTCTCATTAATACCTGTAAATGCACAGATGTGTTGTGTGGGCTGCCAGAAGAGGAGGTACTGCTGGCCCACCACCAGAGGGCGCCCTGTCTGGAGTGCGGGCTCCAGGCACCAGAGGGCGCAGCCGCCTCACAGGAGCAGCCAGGGTGACAGCTGTCACGCATCACCTGCAACAGCTGTTACCAATCACCTGATCAGCAGGGGTACATCAGCAGGACGACGTCTCCACCTCTTTGCCGAGATATCGTTCTACCTGGAAGGTAACGTACCTCAGCTGTCTGCGTGACAATAACCTTTGTGACTTTTTGTGCATTATCTTTTGGACTGTTTTTCCAACGAGAGGTGGAGGTAGCTTTCCTGCCGTGCTGATTCCTGGGTGCAAACGCATCCTCATTCACTTGCTTTTTGTTCCTCGCCAGCAGTACCAGATCCGACACGCGGAGGCAGTGGCCACCTGGGAGTTCGGGACTTGGCGGCTCCAGTATTCCCGGGGTCTGGTGGCGGAGGAAATCGTGTGGTTCCGGTTCTGCTTTGGACAGGCGTCTCCTATCTTCGAGCCTGCCCACACGACACCTTGTGAATTGACTGTTGTCTATTGTTGCAATCTGTTGTATTTGTTGTGCACATTCACAACAGTAAAGTGTTGTTATTTGACCTATTCCATTGTCCGTTCATTTGCGCCCCCTGTTGTGGGTCCGTGTACCTACACTTTCCCAACAAGATGGTGATCTACAAATATTCCTTGATTTGCACAACTTCCGCTCCTAAAATATAAACATTGTTTGTGATTGACTGATTGATAGAGGGGCATTATTGAACATGTACAAATTGTATGTAAGACAATAGGATCTTAATAAGTAAACAACTGCAAATTATAAAGAACACAATGCTCATATGGTCGAGGGTATTTTTAGCATTGCGTACCAAAAGTAGATTGCTTATAATGCTGTTAAAAGACTAACTTCTGGTGGCTGGGGCTTTAATTGATTTATATGAATAAATGTTCCATTCTGGTGGGCGTCTCTCTTGCCATACTGCTGTGACCTTTAAATTCAAGATGTGTCTCAAGGTGGCATGGCAGGGAGAGGGAGAGACATCCACCAGGGATGCATCGATTATGGCCCCAGAGCATTAAAGGGTGTGTGGACAAACAGGTTGATCACATGTGACCCTGGCAATCACTGAAACTGCTGTCTACCATCAAGTCATCGTGAAATCAGACTGTGTGGGCTCAGCTCAATACGGAAGTCAAGGGGGGAAACAAACCCAAAACATAATTGCAGAAAGGGGACCCAACTGGGGATAATTTGGCACCCTATTATTGTCTCTTCAGTCTGACAGCTAAATTGCTTGCTATTTATACACACTGCAAAATGTTCAGACTACAGTATAGGTGCCCTATTATGTGGTGGTCAACCAGCAGGGGGCGATAGGACACAAACCCTCCTGGGAGAACAGTTTTTTCAATCATAAACTGTTATTTTTTCCATTTAGATTTTTGTTTTTTAAAACAGTCCTCTCAGAATAAGTTGTGCCCAGTTGTGGTTTCATTGCACTATGTTTTATGTTTTTCAGGACTTTGAGTGGAAGTAACCTTATTTAATGGTGATTTTTTCCGAGCTAATTTGATAATTTGAAAACTCCCAACAACAACTGAACAGCTTTCTGATTTTAAAATCTTCTAATTTGTAAGCAAATATAAAGTGAGGGCTATAATGTGTGGAAATATTTCTTAACACTGCCTACAATGTGCCATGACCAACAAAGGTAACAATACAATTAGAGTGTAAAACAAGAACAAAAATTTTAAATGTAAACTCTGGAATTTCTCAGTCTGAGCCCAATATGTATGTTTTTGAGTTTAACTTTTCACTTCAGGACTAAATCTATGATAATCCCCCTCAGTATTGATTTAGAATGCTAATGCTTCATTCTAATTTCCTTGGAAGTCGTAATTGGGAATGACGTCCCACCCAAAGTATGCATACAGCACTGCAAGTTGGAAAATAAGATGGACGCCTAGTTGTGTGTAGAGTTTTTTCCCTCAAAACTCTACGCACAACACCCCATAATGACATTGTGAATTTTTTTTGGGGTGTTGAGAGTAGAATTTTGTTGGGGTAAAAATGAATTGCATCCATTTTGGAATAAGGCTGTATGTAACATAACATGGAAAAAGTGAAGCACTGTGAATACTTTCTGGATGCACTGTATGCTTACCTCAGTAAAGGTAAAGAAACATTTTAAAAACAGCTGATTATATAGGCAGTCAATCAATCAATCAATCAACACTTATTTATAGATTGCTTTACAGCACCGACTGGTGTCCAGAGTGCTAAACATTAAAACACAAATTCACAAAACAAACAAACAAACAAAAAAACATATAGAATAAAATTTTAAAACAGCACGTAAAAAACAGAACATGTCACCTCCACACTAGGTGTTAAAAACCAGTTTAAATAAATAAGTCTTTAACTTAGATTTAAAAAGTGCTAGGTCAGGAATAGTAAGTAACTCAAGGGGTAGCTCATTCCACAGTCTGGGGCCAGCTACCACGAAAGCATGGTCACCCCAGCATTTATATCTTGATTTTGGAACATCTAAGTAAAGCTGGCCAGATGCCCTTAATGTCAAGTGTGTACTGTGTCTGTGTGTACAGACAAGTAGGGAGGTGCAAGGCCATAAATAGCTTTAAAAACAAACATTAAAATTTTAAAATCAATTCTAAAACGAACTGGAAGCCAGTGGAGTAAGTACAGGACGGGCGTAATATGCTCACGTCTAAAAGTGTTTGTTAAAAGACGAGCACCAGCATTCTGCACCAATTGGAGACATGCAAGAGACAACTGATTAATGCCCGAATAAAGTGCATTACAATAATCAAGTCTGGAGCTGATGAAAGCATGAATGGCTGTCTCAAGATCACGCCTACTGAGGAAGTGCTTTATTTTAGCCAAAAGGTGAAGCTGGAAAAAACTAGCTTTGACAACAGAGTTCATCTGTTGATCGAACCTCAAACAGCTGTCAAATATCACTCCCAAATTCTTGACAGCTTGTTTTACATAATTAGCCAGAGCACCAAAATTTGGTGTTACCACATTTGATATGCCAGAGCGCTGAAACACCATGATCTCAGTTTTACCATCATTCAGGTAAAGGAAGTTTTGGGACAGCCACTGCTTTACATCACGAATACAATTAAATAATGATGACAAAGCATCACTCCCATTAGTCCTCACAGGCAGACAGATTTATACACACACACACACACACACACACACACACACACACACACACACACACACACACACACACACACACACACACACACACACACACGGGAATATGTCAATTTCGCAGAATTTAAAACTAAATTCTGACAAGCACTTACACAGAATTTGTGTCAGTGCTTGTAGAAATTACTTTGCCATACGTAAAATGTAGGTGTGGGCTAAAGTCACATTTATTCAGATGCTGATACTTGCTTGCCAAGAAAATGCCCATGCCTTCAAAAAACAAATTATGTATGAAATAACCCATTTCTGAGCCTGTTGCTTTAAAGTGAAAGGAGTTGCTTCCTCTGGGAGACCAGCCCCACATTTTAATATTTAACATTGATTAGTGCATATTATATGACACGTAAATAGCTCCTTTTCATTTGACTGGTGGATTGTATGTCATGTGAGATTCATTATTTGTCCCATCGTGTGAGTGATGTCAGGAACTGTGCATTTTAGTTCTATTTGCTGTGCATATTAGTCCCATACGTTTTACTGTACTGCACACCTCCATTAGCGTACAATGAAGCTAAATCTAGCAGATGCAGTGTGTGTGGGTCTTGAAGTGCTGCAAGACGAAGAATGGGACAAGTTCTTGTTGTGATTTTTTGCTGGTTGAAGAAAGTAGATGTGTGATTCTACGTGGCCAACTAAACTCCTCAGCAGCTCCCGCTGACACTTTGCTGAGTTCAGTGAACTTCTCGGTCCCACTGCCCTTCAGTTCCTGCTCCAAGAAGAAACACCTGTCTAACCTTAAGGGCCCCTTCACACATAACACAAAAGACGCAGAAACCGGAAGAAAATCCGCGAACCAAACATGAAATGGGGAACCACGAACCATCGTGCGTGTGCATGAACACAGTGCGAGCAGCTGGGATGTGTTGCACCACCTCGCACCACTGATGTGGAGAAAAATAAAATAAAAACCAGCTGTATAATGAGTGAATATCACTTGGTTGATATAAATAATAAATAAAAGGGGAATGCAATACACAACCCTGCAGTTAAATAACCCTGGTTAAATAAAAAAAATAAATTCCACTCACGGGATTCGAACCTGCAATTTACAAAAACTTTCATTACCAGACAGAAACTTTACCACTGTGCTGCAATCACTGTCTTATAACAGGAGCGTAAAATGGCTAAAATCAACAAGGACATAAACATATTTTTTGAAAAAAGAGAAAAAAGCGCAGTGATAGCTATTTCTGCTGATACGTGACTGAAAGTGGCGTATTTGTTGCACTGTTGGCTTGTCCTGCACGTGTGCTCATCTGCGTGTCTGGCCTGACACGCATGTCCTCTCAGACAGACATGACATTCAGATCACCTGCTGCGTGTCCACATGAACTGACGGTCTATGCCAGCTGGGACAGTCTGTCAATGTGCGTGCTGTGTGCGCTCTCCAGCCTGTCACAAAAGCAATGTATGCTTTTATGTATTTTCACGTGAGGACAGCAAGCAGACACATGTGCGTCACAGTGGACAGTTGTAAGTTCATGTCCGTCCAAACACGGTATGTGTTCTCCAGCTGGGACATCCAGAACCAGAGATCTCAACAGCTGCAGCTGTCAGCAGCCATGCTCCCTGTCAGTTCAGCGCACACACCAACGGGTCAGCCTCTGTTATGTGATAATTTCTTTTTAGTTATTTTTACTGCTATTTAGTTATCCCCCATCCCCAACACATCCGCCACATGTGGGCGCAGTACACGTATGATTCACATGCACGGCACATGTGCTGCGGGGGGAGCCGACACTCTGGCACGCCACATGTGCGTTGCTGTTTTGCAGCGCCACACTCGTGGGGGCACAAATTTCACAGCCAGCCCGAAAGTGATCGTCTGCTCACTATTTTTGTACTAACAGATGTTCGTGGGTGTCACCTGGAGTTTGGCCGACACCTGCCGTGAGAGGGATTGAATGGGCTCTAACAGAGCACACTCTGTGTGCTATTTGCCGCTGGTGTGCGCAAATAGTTGTAGCAACAGGTGTACGAGGCATTGGAGGCAGCTCCGATTTTACACGTATTGCATACAATTCCTGCTTCATGTGCAATTCAGCCACATTCGTACAATGTGTGAAGGGGCCCTCAGTAAAATATCAAATGACGCAGATCTATTTAGGTTTCATATAAAACAAATAATGAATGTTTAAAGACAAAACATAGTGGGTTTTCTTCAATGGGGAAAGCTCAACATGACGGTTGAGGTGTAGCTTTTACCAGTCGCATTGAATCCAACACAGGAGAGCTGTTCCTGTGTTTATAAATATAATACAGAGATAAAGTGACTAGTGATACTGCGATTTACTGATTTTTAGAAAGACGATGACCGTGTTCGGGATTTTATTTTTATTGATTTATTTTTTGTGCATTTGTTTTGCGCTTGTGTACGTAGCTCTGTTAATGGTTTATAAATATATAATATAGAGAAACTATGACTTCTAATACTACAATTTACTGCTTTTGATAAAGATGATGACAGTGTTTGGGCTTTTATTTTTTATTCATTTATTCTTCGTTTTGTGTTTGTTATCGCCTTTGAATTTACCCAGCAGCCCCTGCGGTGCTTAAACTCAAAACTGGCTTATCAGTAGCCGACAGTGACTGAGTAAATACTAAAAGTTAGCAGTTAGCGGTAACATCCATTAAATGTTTTAGCGGTTTATCGGTGTAGCGTTATGAAAGTTAACTTTTCAGTTAGCGGTTTCAAGGTTTTCGAAGTTAACTATGGTTAGCTGTGCCCACCACTGAGATATATATATACACTCAACAAAAATATAAACGCAACACTTTTGGTTTTGCTCCCATTTTGTATGAGATGAACTCAAAGATCTAAAACTTTTTCCACATACACAATATCACTATTTCCCTCAAATATTGTTCACAAACCAGTCTAAATCTGTGATAGTGAGCACTTCTCCTTTGCTGAGATAATCCATCCCACCTCACAGGTGTGCCATATCAAGATGCTGATTAGACACCATGATTAGTGCACAGGTGTGCCTTAGACTGCCCACAATAAAAGGCCACTCTGAAAGGTGCAGTTTTGTTTTATTGGGGGGGATACCAGTCAGTATCTGGTGTGACCACCATTTGCCTCATGCAGTGCAACACATCTCCTTCGCATAGAGTTGATCAGGTTGTCAATTGTGGCCTGTGGAATGTTGGTCCACTCCTCTTCAATGGCTGTGCGAAGTTGCTGGATATTGGCAGGAACTGGTACACGCTGTCATATACGCCGGTCCAGAGCATCCCAAACATGCTCAATGGGTGACATGTCCGGTGAGTATGCCGGCCATGCAAGAACTGGGACATTTTCAGCTTCCAAGAATTGTGTACAGATCCTTGCAACATGGGGCCGTGCATTATCCTGCTGCAACATGAGGTGATGTTCTTGGATGTATGGCACAACAATGGGCCTCAGGATCTCGTCACGGTATCTCTGTGCATTCAAAATGCCATCAATAAAATGCACCTGTGTTCTTCGTCCATAACAGACGCCTGCCCATACCATAACCCCACCGCCACCATGGGCCACTCAATCCACAACATTGACATCAGAAAACTGCTCACCCACACGACGCCACACACGCTGTCTGCCATCTGCCCTGAACAGTGTGAACCGGGATTCATCTGTGAAGAGAACACCTCTCCAACGTGCCAAACACCAGCTAATGTGAGCATTTGCCCACTCAAGTCGGTTACGACAACGAACTGGAGTCAGGTCGAGACCCAGATGAGGACGACGAGCATGCAGATGAGCTTCCCTGAGACGGTTTCTGACAGTTTGCGCAGAAATTCTTTGGTTATGCAAACCGATTGTTTCAGCAGCTGTCCGAGTGGCTGGTCTCAGACGATCTTGGAGGTGAACATGCTGGATGTGGAGGTCCTGGGCTGGTGTGGTTACACGTGGTCTGCGGTTGTGAGGCTGGTTGGATGTACTGCCAAATTCTCTGAAACGCCTTTGGAGACGGCTTATGGTAGAGAAATGAACATTCAATACACGAGCAACAGCTCTGGTTGACATTCCTGCTGTCAGCATGCCAACTGCACGCTCCCTCAAATCTTGCGACATCTGTGGCATTGTGCTGTGTGATAAAACTGCACCTTTCAGAGTGGCCTTTTATTGTGGACAGTCTAAGACACACCTGTGCACTAATCATGGTGTCTAATCAGCATCTTGATATGGCACACCTGTGAGGTGGGATGGATTATCTCAGCAAAGGAGAAGTGCTCACTACCACAGATTTAGACTGGTTTGTGAACAATATTTGAGGGAAATGGTGATATTGCGTATGTGGAAAAAGTTTTAGATATTTGAGTTCATCTCATACAAAATGGGAGCAAAACCAAAAGTGTTGCATTTATATTTTTGTTGAGTGTATATATATATATATATATATATATATATATATATATATATATATAAATCATACATTGTGATTTCCAGATTTTTTTTTTTTTTTTAGATTATGTCTATCACAGTGGACGTGCACCTAAGATGAAAATTTCAGACCCCTCCATGATTTCTAAGTGGGAGAACTTGCAAAATCGCAGGGTGTTCAAATACCTATTTTCCTCACTGTATATATATATATATATATATATATATATATATATATATATATATATATATATATAATATATATATATATATATATATATATATTATATATATATATATATATATATATATATATATATATAAACGCTGCTACCGTTTTCATGTACGTCCTGTAACGTCTTTGAATTTGGCCAGGAAGTTCTTGTTCAGTTACCAAGCTCCAGCTGTATAATCGAAAAACATAGTGAGATGTCAGTAACATTGAGAAATGCATTGAGACGGTCTGATAAGACTGCACTTTAACTGCTGCACACGAACAGCATTAACATTGCAACATAAAACTCTTTGTATATTGTGCCTAAAACTCTTGTGAATATATTTTCTGGGTTTATAGATGTTGTTATTTGTTTGTTTGTTTTTTTGTAAACATGCCAGAAGCTCAGGTTGTTTCTCCATTATTTTCAATGGGACTTGCTGTGAGCTACGCTTGGTTACTGTTTATGTCGTTCTGGGGGAAAGTGAAGTTTGCTCTTTAATGTCCTGCTTATTGTCCTTTACAGCACTGTTTGTCCATTTTGTTCCAGAGTAATATATATAAGATGTCTGAAATTTGGTTTGCGTTCATTAAATTCCATGCAGATTAAACGTAGCAAACACGGATTATTTGTTATAATTGTTTTTAGCAAGTTTTCAGGGTCTCATTCATGCAGCCTCTTATTAACGTGATGAAAAGCATAAAAATGTACATTTTGTTAGTATAATGTTTATTTGCTATTGTCGTTATGTGGATTCTCTATGTTGTTCAGACCGCAGCAACTCTCTACCGGGCAAGGGGTTATGGGATATCTCAATAGGGCGAATGGAGGTAGTACATCTTTTGGGTGGCGTTTGACTAAAACTAAATGCATACTGAGAATTTGGACATTCCGTGGATTGTGTTGTACTGCTTTTTGATGGCCATATTGTATGCTGCTACGAGTATTCATCTGTAGCCTTAGGTTTTGCAAGGAACTGTAATAAATCAAATCAGTAAACCAGTATTTATTTATTTATGAATTTGGCTACAAAAGGAAAAAAGCAATGGAAATCTTAGAGCAAGGTTTGCATGGAGTCTGTGAGAGAGATGCTGGTTTAGCATGTACATTTACTAAATCAGAAAAATAAACTGTTATTTTTTGATTGTTTAAAAACAATCACTTTCAAATTTGATTAACATGGTCATAAATCCACAAAACCCTGCAGAAAAGGTTTTGTATGAATGTAGCCAAAGTAGACACTTTTTCCTTCTGTCTCTCTCTCTTTCTCTCTCAATCTCTCAAAGTAAGTGTTTGTAAAGTTACATGGAGCTTGAAATTAAATTGTTTTATTTCCAAAGCCTGGGACTGGTGACTGCCACGGCTACCGCTGGTTTTATGCTATAATTCATCAAGCTATGGCATCCATGACATGATGATGCAATAGTTCTTTAAAAACAGTGAACTGGTGACTGTTTTAACTTGTCACTCAACAAAAATATAAACGCAACATTTTTGGTTTTGCTCCCATTTTGTATGAGATGAACTCAAAGATCTAAAACTTTTTCCACATATACAATATCACCATTTCTCTCAAATATTGTTCACAAACCAGTCTAGATCTGTGATAGTGAGCACTTCTCCTTTGCTGAGATAATCCATCCCACCTCACAGGTGTGCCATATCAAGATGCTGATTAGACACCATGATTAGTGCACAGGTGTGCCTTAGGCTGCCCACAATAAAAGGCCACTCTGAAAGGTGCAGTTTTATCACACAGCACAATGCCACAGATGTCGCAAGATTTGAAGGAGCGTGCAATTGGCATGCTGACAGCAGGAATGTCAACCAGAGCTGTTGCTCGTGTATTGAATGTTCATTTCTCTATCATAAGCCGTCTCCAAAGGCGTTTCAGAGAATTTGGCAGTACATCCAACCAGCCTCACAACCGCAGACCACGTGTAACCACACCAGCCCAGGACCTCCACATCCAGCATGTTCACCTCCAAGATCGTCTGAGACCAGCCACTCGGACAGCTGCTGAAACAATCGGTTTCCATAACCAAAGAATTTCTGCACAAACTGTCAGAAACTGTCTCAGGGAAGCTCATCTGCATGCTCGTCGTCCTCATCGGGGTCTCGACCTGACTCCAGTTCGTCGTCGTAACCGATTTGAGTGGGCAAATGCTCACATTCGCTGCCGTTTGGCACGTTGGAGAGGTGTTCTCTTCACGGATGATGCGAAGGAGATGTGTTGCACTGCATGAGGCAAATGGTGGTCACACCAGATACTGACTGGTATCCCCCCCAATAAAACAAAACTGCACCTTTCAGAGTGGCCTTTTATTGTGGGCAGTCTAAGGCACACCTGTGCACTAATCATGGTGCCTAATCAGCATCTTGATATGGCACACCTGTGAGGTGGGATGGATTATCTCAGCAAAGGAGAAGTGCTCACTATCACAGATTTAGACTGGTTTGTGAACAATATTTGAGGGAAATGGTGATATTGTGTATGTGGAAAAAGTTTTAGATTGTTGAGTTAATCTCATACAAAATGGGAGCAAAACCAAAAGTGTTGCGTTTATATTTTTGTTGAGTATAGTTTATCATACTTAATTGTATGGTTGCAACTATTTAATTGTTTAATTATTGTGTGATTTATAAAATATCAGGAAACTAGATGTGTAGTTAGTGAACTGAACACCTCCACCAAGGAACAACAGAAATTTCAATCATATTTACCTCATCCCATATACAACACAGTAAATTTTGCAGAGTAAAATATACTCCGCCAGGATAACATTTGGTCCTAGTCAAAACAGACTTAAATACAACCAACCAACCAACCAACCAACCAACAACAATTAGGTAATAGGACCCATGGGCTTGGAGATATTAAGGGGTACATCAGTTTGACATTTAACCCCAATGAGCTCGACTTTCATGCAAATGACTGACCACTGGCATATCTCACCAGGGCAATTCTTTAATCCACCTCATGGCACAGTCACACGGCATACGGTGATTCCTGAACAAAGGGAAAAAGTAAAAAAGTCACAAATTGTCGAGAAAAGGTGGACGAATGAGCCTTTCACTTTTCCCATCACTGAATAGCCTGCGAATCAAGATCGCAAAAGGAACGAAAGAGGAACAAAACAAAACCGAAGCTAACGTTGATCTCCACGCTTTAAATGAAACACGCCTGGAGCCACTGCTGGAGCAGTGTGTGTCTGCATCCTGCTCTGCGTTCCAGGACTCTGCGCTGGGACGGAGCTCTGTAGCACCTGAGTCCTGGAGAAGCTGCAAACAGAAGCGCACAATCTGTGAGCACATCAGTGGATCCACCTGCTCTGTTTGCTAGTCCAGAACAAAAGAGGGATCATCTCCTTCATCACCAGAATCCTCACCGTCTGGTTCAGACAGACAACGTGCTGCGCGCTCTGTCTTGCTCCAATTCAAAGAAAAAAAAAAACTGAAGCACTTGCTCAACATTGATGCCAAAAAACAAACAAACAAACAAACAAAAACAAAAACACCACCAGACTAACAACACACGCTAAATACTCCACCAAAATAATACACACTCCAAACATGGCAAATATTTTTCAAATCTCTCAAATATCAAAACTGTAATCACTGTCTGTACACCCGAAATGCGCGTGTTTTTTGCATGTTGTTGCATTTGTAGCTTTGCTTGCAGCTGCATATGTTTGCTTTTAATGTATGCGCATTGTCATGTGTAGCCCTTGCCGCACTCCTGCCTTCATTTATTTTTTTTTTGCATTGTAGAAATGCGGTCCGTTCTCTACAGCGGGACACACTGCTTCCTTGTGAGGGCTGGGAACATCAGATCGCAAAGTTCAGAGTCCTTCTGCCCCCCCACCCAAAAGTTGAAAATATCACCATTTAAAGTCACAAGCAAACTTAAAATTTCTTGTTTCAGCATTGAGAGTGAGACAGAGGGAGAGAGAGAGAGGGGAGGGGAGTGAGAGAAAGAGGGAGAGAGAGAGAGAGTGACAGAAAGAGAGAGAGAGGGGGAGAGAGAGAGAGAGAGAGAGAGAGAGGAGAGGAGAGAGAGAGGAGAGAGAGAGAGAGAGAGAGAGAGAGAGAGAGAGAGAGAGAGAGAGAGAGAGAGAGAGAGAGAGAGAGATAGCGCTGTCACTCGCTCGCTCTCTGCCTTTTTTTCCAAACCCTGGTGTTTCTGATGACCGATCAAAGCTGTTCACACACGAATGTCTGCTGCTACTGAAACCTTTTTTCACACTTGATGCTCAAAGTCACGCGTCTGTAAACTGCAGCCTGGTTTGCACAAACCGAGGCACAGTTCACTTTGAGAGATCACCGCAGATGACACAAAATATTACATTGTGTCGGCCCTCAGCTCCATGGCAATGAGGCTAATCGTGCTCCTGCAAAGCCCCCCGCTGCGAATAAATACACAGCGATCAAGGATCACCTCCTCAAATCTTTTGAACTGTCAAACTGAAAGGACCAGCAGGTTCTTCTCTCTGCACGGGCTGGAGGACAGCAAGCCCTTCAGAGTTCATGGACAGAATGCTGCAGCTCCTGACAGGACACCGGCCGGACATTTTGTGAAGCAACTCTTTCTCGGCTGGACTGAAAGGCACAGGAGGTGAGAATATTGCAGGAGTGTGCAGGAGACCTGGAAAAAAACGCTGGTGTGCTGTGGTGGCTGCTTTGTCACTGTATTACATTACTAAGCCATATATATTGATTTATAACAGAAAACTGTCAAAATGGGAATAAAAATAAGTGTAAAGATAATTGAATATATCAGAGCAGTAAATTGATCAATCCATGTGAACACCGCACATTGACTCCCCATGTGTGCTTATTTCCACCAGTTGCAGCTGATCCACAACGTGAATTCTGCCTTCCGGAACAGCCCTTATATACTCATCTGAATCATCTACCTGTTGCCACATGTACAGAAGGGCTGGAATGTCATTCCTACACTCATATTGTTATATTTATAAAAAAATAAATAAGTGCACACAGGAGGCGATCGCTGCTGCCGCCGCTGCTGGCGCCGCTGCTGCCGCCGCTGCTGCCGCCGCTGCTGCCGCCGCTGCTACCGCCGCTGCTGCCGCCGCTGCGTTCAAGTACCGTCGGAAATTACATGACATTTTTGTTTCAAATTCACCAGTTGCTTGTGGCAGGAGCATGGTTTTCATTTTATTTTAGTAACATAATTAATTCTATCCACACAAAAGATTAATTCTGGCCTATATAAGCTGCCTGAGGCCAATGAAGCTGACTCCCCACCCAGATAAAAAAAAGTCAAACTAGGAAGGGAGAAATGAAACGCTTAGCACGCAGACAGATCATCAGTGTAGAGTACCTCACCAGGTCGTTTTGGCCCTTTACCTCTAATACGACCTTCATGGTGACGGCGGGCCAGCAGTGTCTCGTCAGACACCACCTCTGTCTGCCTTAAACTTCTGCCAAATCCAGATGGATGATTTGACGGCTGATGTTATCGCCAGACTTATGAACTTCTTCTTTATCTTGTTGCTGATCCCTAGCTTGTAGAGAAAACTCATCAAGAACCTTCCAACAAAGCCGCGACAACCCACTTCAATCGTGAAAAGATGCATATGCCACCCATTGCTACGACACTCTTCTACCAGTTCAACATACCGAGACTTTTTAAATTCTTGGGCACACTCTATGTTCTCTTCCCAGGGAACTGTCAACTCGCCCAACACCATTATCTTCTTCTCTTCTGACCACACAAGCAGGTCCAGACACTGATTTGTCATTGATACACTTACAGGGAAAACCAGTTGGTCACCAATATCAACCTCACACTTCCAGTCATTTGCACAGGACAAGATTCCTTTCCGAGTGATCTTCAAACTCACAGGCTTTGACCTGAAGCCTTCCCTCACAAATGGAACATCAACTCTGGCATCTGTAATTTCAGTGATAGAGTTAACTTTACCAACCTCTTCTCTAAGGCCACCTGAAATTGCTCCCATAACCTGATTATGCCTCCACATATACCGTCCGGAATCCAACGCTCTCTTACAACCAGATAGCACATGCCTCAGTGAGCCAAATTTCCCACAAACACACTTATCATTCAATGACTTGTGCCACTTCTTTAGGTTGTGAGGTGAAGGCAACACATCATACGTTGAACTGATCAGAAACCTCAGTGTCAACTCTTCCATTCCCCAAATTTCTTTCCAGGACAGCTTCCTAGGTTCAATATCTTCCCATGATGTTCACTGTCCCTGCTGCACCATACCTGCTGCTCGTGCTAACCTCTTCTGATCTTCGTTCAAACGGATTTCTTCAGCAACCAGACTCCTCTTTTTGGAACCTGTAGCGGAAGTGAAGAATGGCATAGGGTTCACACCCATCCCAGCATGCCCAGTTTGAACAACACCAACTATGTCCTTGTGCTTCAGTCTCAATTCCATCTCGTCCACTTCACGTGATGCAGACCACTTGACACCTGTTCTAACGTCTGGTGCAGTGTTCCTAACAACGGAGCCCTTAGAATCACGTAGGGTCATCAACTAACGTGACAAAAACTAAGCAAATGATAAAAACACCATTAAGAATGACAGCAAAATGAAATACGGATGAATTGAGGTTTCCTGCAGAATTCGTTCAAATTTTTCGACAGTTTAAAAATCCAGATGAAGCACCAGCTGGAGGAACGAAGCTGCGCGAAGGTTAAACGATGCCAACGAAAGTCAAAGAAAGTCCAGATTTCTTGTTTTGTTTGGGCTTTGTTGCCCTTTGTTAAGTGCCGTGTGACCGGGCCTTAGATGTGTGCCACATATTGTTTAAATCAGGTTGAAAATCAGTTCTAATCTAATAAAATTTATTCCGCAAATCTGATTGATTAATCGTGTGAGATTCCAGACCATAAAATATAGAGTAGAAGGGGGCAAAATATTGGGCCATTTCATATTTGATGTATTACTCTGCACCCTGACCACTTTGCTGTGCAGATGTCAACATTCGACGGTTTCCCTTTCGATGTATAACTCCACACCCTGACCACTTTGCTACGCAGGTGTCAGTATTGGCGCTCTCAGCTGAGAGCGACAGAAACTAGCGCAGCGACAACGATGCCGAAATGCATAAATTTAATGGATTTAACTGGGTTGATTGGTGGATTTAACTCAGTGCAGCTGATGAGATGGCGAAATCTGTGAGTCTGCTCACAGATTTTCCAGTTTGAAGATGCTGTTGCTATGGTAAGCGCTGACAAGCTGACCACACCCTTTCACAACGATTCGCCAACTGAATTACTTACAGAAAGTAACCCATGCATTCGATCAAATTGGATTAAAATGGGAATAACCCTGTTGTGTCTGATGATTTACGGACATTCATGCTGGATTACTGCCGCAAATATCCGTTTTACTGAATTTGCGACCATAAATTCCAGCATGAACGTCCACAAATCATCAGACACAACAGGGTTATTCCCTAATTTCTGACTTTTCTGACCGCCAAGGATGTAATAAAATCTTCAGCGTTTATTTATTTATTTGTTATAAATTTGTTAGGATTACTTCAAAAATACTGCATGAATTTTGATGTAATTTTCACCACAGATACAATTTTGGAGGTTTTCCAGATCCGGATCTGGATTCTAAATCAGGATTTCACTTTATATAGGCTTTGAAGGAATACGTCAATACTACTTTATGAATTCTCACCAAATTTGCACCACAGATATTAAGGCATGGAAGACTCCACTGAATTTTGGAGGTGATCTGGATCAAGATTTCACTAGATATAGGCTTTGAAGGTTTAAGTCAAAACTACTTAATGAATTCCCACCGAATGTGCACCACAGATAGATATTTGGGCATGGAAGACTCTACCCGACATGGTTGAAATTATTGCATCTTTGGTTGTGGTGAAAATGAAAATATCATTCACAGTTTCAAAGTGGCCCTGTGACAGACTGGTGTAACTGTCCAGGGTGCACCCCGCCTCACGCCCTATCCCTGCTGGGATAGGCTCCCGCCCCCCATGACCCTTTATTGGAATAAGCAGTTGAAGATGAGTGAGTACATGAGTTTCAAAGTGTACACTTTTTTTGTACTACAACCCCTGGCAAAAATTATGGAATCACCGGCCTCGGAGGATGTTCATTCAGTTGTTTAATTTTGTAGAAAAAAAGCAGATCACAGACATGACACAAAACTAAAGTCATTTCAAATGGCAACTTTCTGGCTTTAAGAAACACTATAATAAATCAAGAAAAAAGATTGTGGCAGTCAGTAACGGTTACTTTTTTAGAGCAAGCAGAGGAAAAAAATATGGAATCACTCAATTCTGAGGAAAAAATTATGGAATCACCCTGTAAATTTTCATCCCCAAAACTAACACCTGCATCATATCAGATCTGCTCATTAGTCTGCATCTAAAAAGGAGTGATCACACCTTGGAGAGCTGTTGCACCAAGTGGACTGACATGAATCATGGCTCCAACACGAGAGATGTCAATTGAAACAAAGGAGAGGATTATCAAAAGAGGGTAAATCATCACGCAATGTTGCAAAAGATGTTGGTTGTTCACAGTCAGCTATGTCTAAACTCTGGACCAAATACAAACAACATGGGAAGGTTGTTAAAGGCAAACATACTGGTAGACCAAGGAAGACATCAAAGCGTCAAGACAGAAAACTTAAAGCAATAAGTCTCAAAAATCAAAAAATGCACAACAAAACAAATGAGGAATGAATGGGAGGAAACTGGAGTCAACGTCTGTGACCGAACTGTAAGAAACCGCCTAAAGGAAATGGGATTTACATACAGAAAAGCTAAACAAAAGCCATCATTAACACCTAAACAGAAAAAAAACAAGGTTACAATGGGCTAAGGAAAAGCAATCGTGGATTGTGGATGACTGGATGAAAGTCATATTCAGTGATGAATCCCGAATCTGCATTGGGAAAGGTGATGATGCTGGAACTTTTGTTTGGTGCCGTTCCAATGAGATTTATAAAGATGACTGCCTGAAGAGAACATGTAAATTTCCACAGTCATTGATGATATGGGGCTGCATGTTAGGTAAAGGCACTGGGGAGATGGCTGTCATTACATCATCAATAAATGCACAAGTTTACGTTGATATTTTGGACAATTGAAAGGATGTTTGGGGATGATTAAATCATTTTTCAAGATGATAATGCCATAGAGCAAAAACTGTGAAAACATTTCTTGCAAAAAGACACATAGGGTCAATGTCATGGCATAGGGTCAATGTCAATGAGCAGATCTGATTTGATGCAGGTGTTAGTTTTGGGGATGAAAATTTACAGGGTGATTCCATAATTTATTCCTCAGAATTGAGTGATTCCATATTTTTTCCTCTGCTTGGTCTAAAAAAGTAACCGTTACTGACTGTCACAATCTTTTTTTCTTGATTTCTTATAGTGTTTCTTAAAGCCAGAAAGTTGCCATTTGAAATGACTTTAGTTTTGTGTCATGTCTTTGATCTGCTTTTTTTCTACAAAATTAAACAACTGAATGAACATCATCTGAGGCCAGTGATTCCATAATTTTTGCCAGAGGTTGTACTATCAGTAATACAAAAACATTATTCATAATAATTATCCATATTGGATAATTGTGAACATTTGTACTAAATGTTATTTAAACAATTAATTAATGACTGAAATAAGATTAATTTCATTCAGTAATCCAGTCATCAGCAGCTCATAGTTATGAAGTTTAAAGGTCAGTTATTTCACACCAGTGCTTATCTTAACTGCTGAAAATCAGCAACTTCCAATAATCTCACTTGTAATTTGGGTGGAGTCACTTTTTGTGTTCTCTCCATTTAGCCGTTGCTGGTGAATGTGAACAGTCTGTCCAGCAGGCAGCATCAGCACCGCTGTGCACAAGTAGAAGGTCATTTGTACTTCTGAAATGTCTTAGCTATCCAGAATGAAAACAAGGTAAATTCACTTTTATTCCCACTCCAGCAGCCATTTCAGCTGGATACACTGAAGTATTTCTTTCTGCTAAAATGCAGTGCAGCTTTCAACTTGTCAAACAGAAGGAGACCAATAAATCAAGAGATTTCTAGCTTTTATCTATTGATTATGGTTTGATGAAGTAACTGCTGTAGATTTGTTGGACAGGAGCTGATGCCTTTATTGAATGGGTCGGCTGAGGGAGAATGGGTGCAGCAGATGGAAGTTAGCGCTGGAGAGACATGTTCACAGAGGGAACCTGTGGCCGACCTCATGTATTATGCATGTAATCACTCTGATCTCTATAACTGACAACAAGCGGTGGATCAGTAATACCATTTTATGGGCCTTTTAGGTGGAGCAGTGTCAGCTCAGGACATTCTCACTTGTAAATGTCTTGCATGTGGAAGACATTTCTAATGAGGACTTTTCCTTCAAATTTCCTTTGTTTGCATAGAAGTAGGGCAGCACGGTGGCTTAGTGGTTAGCACTGTTGCTTCATAGTGAGAGGGTCGTGGGATTGTTTCCCACCTGCAGCCTTTCTGTGTGGAGTTTGCATGTTCTCCCCGTTTGTGTGGGTTCCCTCCGGGTGCTCCGGCTTCCTCCCACATCCAAAGACATGCAGGTTAGGTGGACTGGATAATTAGTTCTGTTCAAATCCCAGCCAAACCGGAAAATCACTAAGGGCTCTTGGGCAAGGTCTTTAATCCCCTAGTTGCTCCCGGTGTGTAGTGAGTACCTTGTATGGCAGCACCCTCACATTGAGGTGAATGCGAGGCATTAGTGTGTAAAACGCTTTGAGCATCTGATGCTGATGGAAAAGTGCTATATTAATGCAGTCCATTTTCTGGAAACTTTAAATTGTCCGTAGGTATGCGTGCAGTTGTGACTGTTTTTGTTTGTTCCATATGTGACAGACTGGTGTCCTGTCCAGGGTGTACCCTGCCTCACACCCTGTGACTGCTGGAATAGGCTCCAGCACCCCCTGGAACCTAATTGGAGTAAGCGGTTGAAGGTGTGCGTGTGTGTGTGCATAGAAATAAGTCCTATATAGGCTCTGAGGCCCGCTGGTGCTTATATCAAGATTCCATAGCATCAATTGGATGAGAGTCCACCATTCCCCTTGGACAGGCTGCCCATCTGATGTAGGTTACTTCCCCAGCTACATTTTTTCAGTCCACTCATTTACAACTGGGAAGACTGAAACAATGTAGATTCACCCGTTTTACCCCATTGGCAACAATTATTGCCGAAGTGTATCACTGTCATTTTCTACTCACAGTAAAAAATCTCAAATGTACTAATGCAACTTTTTCCACTTTTTTAAAAAAAATCTGGGCATAAACGGGTTAAGGATCTTCTTGTTCAAGGACACAGACAGGTAGCGTGACTGGGATTCAATCCCAGGTCTAGCTATTTGCAAGTCATTCCTGGGTTGTTTGCAGAGCAGCGCAGAAATTTAATTTTTCTGTCTTTCTTTCATGGTATTAACTCTGCAGACACTTTGTACATCCAGGCACAAATTTATTTAATGTGGACTTGTTTGTGTTGGCACCAGTACCATCTACCACGTGAATTTAATATAGAATATTGCACTCGGTTTTACTGAGGTTTATGTTGTCCTTGAATTTTGGCTCAAGTCCATGTGTCTGGCTTGTGCTACTCATATATAGGAATTTAATTTGGCACAACAAACCACCAACATGAAGGTTCCTCAGGCAGAGTTGACTTTATATCCCATTAGATTTTAGAGGTTGTACAAAAATTGGATTGACTCATGTAATTAAAGCTCCAAAAGCAGCAATAAGACAGAATATTACTTGGGTTCAGTCTTTGGTTTGAACCTTTTGACAGTAAAGGTTCTGTTTTTGCAGTGGCTTGTTTGTTTGTAAGCAGAATTCCCTGATACATTAGGACCAGTATTTATGAAATTCAGTACAAATACTGGGTATCGTAGGAGGAAATAAGAGAAAGCTTGTGTAAAGTCAGGTCAGGTCTGGAAGCATGCACTGATGCTGTGCATTGACACATCCACTATATTACAGACTCATCCTGGGTCCTGGTAAGCAATAATCCAGGCAGACAACTGGTTGATCCCCACCTCCAAAATGTAGCATCTGTCTGCTACAGCCAGATTTTCCCTGGGTATCCCCTTGACCTTTTCAACTGTTGTTGGCCCTGAGATATCTGCATGATGTATTATGCTCAGACAATGATCATAATGGCCATAATGTCATAGCTGTTGTAAAGTTTGACACAAAGTCATTCCAGTTATATGCAGGGATCCTTTAATGAGATGTAGTACCAATGTTAGGAGGTCACTGGTTACCACCCAAATCTCACTTCCATAGAGTAAGACTGGAAACAGTAGCACCTGAAGGATGTGGACCTTCATTCTCCTGCAGAGGTATCTGCAGTGGTGGGCACAGCTAACCAAAATGTTAGCTTCGATAACCATTAATCCGTTAACTGAAAAGTTAACTTTTATAAAGCTAAACCGATACCCCCCCCCCAAAAAAGAAAAAAAATTAGTGGACGTTACAGCTAAAAGTTAACCCGATAACTTTGTATTGACTCCAGTACACTGGCAGCTACTACTAATACTTCTGAGTAAATTCAACGGCAATCACAAACAACAACGAGCCAGTGCTTCTGTCTAAGATCAGCCTTCTCTCAGCAAAAGAGACCTGGTGACCAGAGAGGAAAAAAAGGGGAGAGGAAAAAAAAGATCATTTATTTTCACACCATACAGTCCTGCAGACATCTTGCAGGAGACATGCACAGCAAGGCAGTTTGACTTGAGGTTAAAATTTTAAACAAACAAATTCCGGACAAGTTATCAAAATTAACATCACCTCTGTGGTTTTTACAAAGTGAAAATATCAGCTATATGTTTTAGTTCTAAAATAATCCACTAATTTTGAAGGTTTGATCATTTACACACACATGCATGTGTGTGTGTAAACGAACAATCTTCAAATTTTAACCATAAGTTAAAACTGCCTTGCTGTGCATGTCTTCTGCAAGATGTCTGCAGGACTGTATGGTGTGAAAATAATTTTTTTTTTTCCTTCTTCTTCTGCTCTTCCTTTCTGTCTGGTAGCCAGGTCTCCTCTGCTGGCAGAGGATTGAACTCTACCTGTCATAGCTGTCTCTCTGCTACAAAACACGCAACGGACAGGCACTAAAATGTATGATTTCAGGCTTTACAAATGTTTTCAACTGTTAAGCTTTATTCACTATGCCCACAAAAAGATGCTAGTGGTCTAAAAGTTATCAGAACTAAATTTAGCGGAAGTTATTTGGTCCGCTGATGGTTTTCAAAGTTAGCTGAAAAGCTAATCAGCTAACAAAAAACAAAAAAGTTAGCTAATTAGTGGTTAGCAGATTAGTGGAACTGTGCCCACCACTGGGTATCAGTATCTCCAAACACCTCTGTCCAGTGACCTCATGACACCATAGGCTCTTGACCTCCAGTCCCAGGGCCCCAGAGACATGAATGCCACTGCAGACACAAATGAACCTTCCAACAACATCAACAGTTTCACCACAAACAAATACACTGAAGAGGTTTGAGTCTGGTAAGTTACCGAATGCCTGTATCTTAGTCTTGATCCAGGATACCTGAAAACCCTGGCACTCAAATTATTCAACTGAATATCTATGGACTGCTTAAGGAGCTCAACATCATGTACAAAGTCAGGGTAAACCCAACCTGCAAGACAAAGGCACACAAATTGCAGCACTCCACAAGCCCACCCAACATTTGGTCCATGCAAGAACTTGATAATGAAGAAGTTCATGAGTATTTGCAGAGGTAGAATATAGTCAGTGGTTGATTTCTTGGGCATGAATCCAGACTGGTGTGGTTACTGAGCATCAAATAGCTGGCACGGAATCCTATTTAGAATTACCCTTGCAAGTAAGTTTCCAGTGTAATGTCTCCGAACGTGTTGCAGTCAAGGCAATCACACTTTCCTTTCCATAAAAGGACATTAAGTCCTTCCTGTTGGGATGATACCTGTCCCACACATGGAAGCAGAGATTGTTGTTTCACCACTTTTGCAGTCTCACTGAGATTTGGTTGTTTGCAGCTGATTTGCAGATCAGCCATCAGAACATGGAACTGGAGAAAGCCATCATTCTGGAAAGAGGATCAGGTATCTGTTGGGATCCTGCCATCATTTGCCATGAAAAGATTAAAATGAAGCTCAAGACCCATTTGTATAGGCTGGCTTTTATCTCGTTTTATCTATTTTTATGTTTCTGCTGTTGTTAATTTATGCGTTCTTATGTCTTATGTGAAGCAATTTGTGATTTTTATCTTGGAAAAGTGCTATATAAATAAGCTTTACTTACTTACATGGTGAGGTTTGGTGAAACAGTTCTTAGGTTCGCCTGTTTGCAGGCTGAGGGTGTCTAGATCATAGATAGTGTGCTCCCTACTTGTAAATTCCTCTGACTCAGTGGTTTTCAAACTGTGAGGCGTGCTCCCCCTGGGGGGCGCCAGAGTTCTTCGGGTGGGGGGTGTGTGAAAAAAAAAAAAAACTGTAAACACTGTTAACCAACAAAAGTAGAAGGGGAAAAAAGGAAAATAAAACATTGTTAGCTAACATGCCAGGAGCAAAATGGATACATTTTTAGTGCATAAGTCTACCAGTGAGAAGACAGAGTTTCGGTAACCAAAAAAAGACTTAAGTAGAGCACGATCTTCGTTTGCTCCACTCCATAGTGCATCCTTGCATCAGCCGCCTGTGCGTGTCAAAGACTCAGACTTATTGCTCGCACTAAACAAGAGGTGAGACTAGATGAGAGACTAAATATGTATAAAAGTTTATTATTTATGTTAAAATGTGTTAGTTGTGTCAAAGTCTTTAAAAACACACAGAGATGTTTAAATGTTAAAAAAGGATGTTTAAAATATGACCAAAAGGTAAAAATAGAAGAATAGAAAGTTTTTTAAAAACACATTTAAAATGTTTGAAAAGGGTGTAAAATGTGTGAAAGAATAGAAAGTTCTTTAAAAATATGTTTAAAATGTTTACAAAGGCTATAAAATGTGTAAATGTGTTTAACATGTGTAAAAGAATAAAAAGAAATGCAAGATGATGTTGAATTTGTGTGTATGTGTGTCGGTGAGAGGGGCTCACTGTCCCACACTTTGAAAACCCCTGCTCTAACAAATGCCTCCTTGTCACCCAATACTATCACAGCCTACTTTCTCAGCTCCTGAATTAGCTCGTGTTTCCATCAAGCCATGTAGTACAAGTCCTCTAGATGATGTTTAGAGTGCCCTCAGAGATGAAGCACATGCTCACTGGAACATTGGCAACTCTGATACCCTGGAAACATCCAGGATCTTGTTACAAACGAACTCCAATATTCCATTCAGGTTATTTGTGCTGTCCTCCATCTCAGTTATAAGCAAATGTTCGTAAACTAGTCTGATCTTCAAAACAAGCTAGACTATGCAGACAGCCATCTGCTGGACTTCAACTGAATCCATGGGGAAACTAAAACAAATCTTTGGTGAGAGTTCACAAATGGGGGCACTTCTACATACCCTGCATTTCTCCTGCATCTTCTCATGAGAACATTATTGATCTCCTTAGCTACAGGGTGGGCCAACAAAATATTACCACTTGTTTAATTCTTAGGCAGTTACAACAACCCACAGACCTTTGAGGCCCTGAAGACCAACATCGGAGAATTCCTCTTGTGATGTGTGGCAATGTCATCAACAAACTTCAATGTGCGTGTTGCAGCTGTAATCCAAAGAAGAGGAGTGTGGATTGAACATGTCATCAGTTCTTGAACTGTGTGGAAAACAAGAGACAAAGTGGGAAACTTTTGGTATCAAATGTTAATTTGATGCTTCTGTTAGAAGTCTGTAAATAAAATTTTCAAATAAGTTCACATTTCAAGAACTTGTGTATGATAAAAAAAGTGTTAACATTTTATTGGCCCACCTACATGTCCAGTTTTAGTATATCATGACCAGCAGTGTTGCTCAAGGTGCTGGAACCAGGATCCAGTAACTTGCTGACATTTTGCAAAGTTGAGGAACATTGAGCACTTTTTAATCACAGTGACCAGATCATGGGACTGATATAGTAAACATTACCTGCCCTGTTAGTGCCTGTGGTTGCAATAAAATCACCCATTACCAGAGGAATGTCACCTCTGGGGCAGCTGTCAATCACTGAGTGATGCTAGGAGTAAAAAGTCTCCCTCATCTAGATATCACGAATCACAATTGGAGTGCACACTGAGACAACAGACAGGGCACCTTAAAATGCCTAACTTGAGTCATATTATGTGGTACGTCACTATTTTTGGTCCGCAAGGAACTAGACCACAAATAGCTATACTGTCCATGGAAATATGACATGGAAGACTACTGCTACTGGAATCTGGAACTTTCCAAACTACACTTGACAGCACTGGAAGATTGTGATCCTTGCTGACACAAAGCATGTTCTTAGCACCCATCAGCATGAGCTGCCACAGGTTTGCACGTGGGCACCGCCGTGCAGTGAATGATCCTTCAGCACCGTATCACAACCGTCTGGGTGGGAGGTAGGGGGGTACCCTTGATGCTCCAACATCTTCATCCACAGTTACATATGTGGATCCAAACAGCTTTCCCCTGTCCCCTTGTTATCACCCGTCAACCTCAAACAGAAAGCAGCAGCATTACTCTCAAGGAGGAAACAAACAAGGTGTTTTATGGTGGGTGGAGTGCCATTCTCAAGCCCACCTAAAAGGACTTATCTACAGGCTGGACTAGTACCTACAGTTCAAAGACGTCTTTCTTAGGAAGTTGCTTTGGACACAGAAGAAAAATAACAATTCTTTACTAAAGTAAAGCTGAAGGCCGTACAGAGTTCTGCTTACTGAGCTGGCTAGAGGCAAACAATATAAAAAGGTAAATAAAAAAGTAAATAAAAAAAAATACTGGCTAAAGGTCAGGTGAGTAAAGTTTCACAGAAAATGTGAGAAATTAAAATAGGCACAGATCTGGGAGCAGTATGAGATAAAACCAGGAGGGCACTGAGAGAATGCATACATCCATTAAAAACAACAACAAAAAAAAATCCTGGCTCTGCAACTCCACATTGAGATTTCCAAAATTAATAGGTTATTTCTTGGCTCATGCTCTATGTTTTCAACAGCTTTCACGTATATGGTTAAGCGGTTATTGAGAAATTGACAAAAAGAAAAAAAACAACAACCCTCATCTCTTACAATGTTAAAAATAGTAAATTAACCACCCCCCCCCCCCCCCCCCACACACACACATCCATCCTGACTGCACCCCTTTTCTCAGATCCACTGTAGCTTTATGGTTTTTTTCCTTGTTTATGCACCACATATCCCCAAAGTTTCATGAAAAGTGGTTCAGTAGTTTTTGAGCAATTCCACTAAAAGTCAGAGAAACAAACAAGTTTATCTTTTTTTTATTTTTACATTTAATCAATAATTTATGGAGCTCAGTACAGAAATTATTAGTCAAGCCACATAAATATATACAGTGGTCCCTCGTTTATCGCGGGAGTTATGTTCTAAAAATAGCCCGCGATAGGCGAAATCCGCGAAGTGGCCAGCGTTATTTTTTTACAATTATTATAGATGTTTTAAAGATGTAAAACCCCTCACTACACACTTTATACACTTTTCTCAATCAGGCATGAACATTTTCTCACTTTTCTCTTGTGTGTAAACACTCTCAAAGTTCAAACCTGAGTAGAAAAATAAGACCAACCTGTTTTCAGGCCCAAACATTTGTTTGAGAAATAAAAATAGAACGTTTTCCTATAAATAATTATGATGGCTTTTGGAACTAACGAATTAAATTTTAACGATCAACCTACGAGGTTGGACACATAAGAAATTATTAATAGTGACTGACCAGTATTTCACAGTTCCTCTGATTGCGCCTCTTCGTCCTGGCGCCGCTCTGCTGAAGGCCTAGCTGCGGGTGTCTTTTTTCCGAGTGAAGAACACAGTTATGGGTAGTTGTTGGCGCTCTTTTTTCTTCTGGGCGAGAAGATTCTTATAAACAGACACGCAGAACACAATGCACGTACTCTCCCTTCGCGGTGCCGCGACCGGCCTCCTTGATGAGGACGCAGAACACAATGCGCTGTAAAAAAAAAAAAAAAGCATGCAAAATTGGACTAAAAAATCTGCGAAACTGTGAGGCCGTGAAAGGTGAACCGCGTTATAGTGAGGGACCACTGTATTTACAACAATACATAACTTTTATCTTTCCATAAAAGTCCATATCTTAACATAAAATTCTGTGTGGAAACTGGATGCTAGCCTACCTCAGAAGAGTTGAAGCCTTCGGTTGGATGCCGCGTTGAATCTTCTGAGAAGGACATCTCGCCACTCTCCGTTGAATTTCATGGTTAGGTCATTCTCAAATGCCAGCCTTATTAAGTTTGCCTTTCGTTCATGAGGCATGCTGCGTCTGTGATCACTAGGCTTTTTCCACTCGTGTGAAAAATCTTAACACCCTCCCCAAGTGAGTCGGGCTGCATGATCTGCCTTTTGCTTGGTGGACTTGATGAATCCCAGAACTCCAGCTCTGACACTGCTTGAATAAAGCATGCTTTAATTCGTCCACCTTGCCATAATCACTGGACTCAGGATCCTTGCCCTCTGCCGCACTGACAAGCGCAACCCTCAACCTATCAAATCGCTTAAACACAGACACACGGCATATCCGTTTGTTAGAAAATTAATTACTTTAGTTAATTAATTTGGTTTGTTCATTAAATACATGATATTATTGAATAACTAATATTTTTCTATAGTTTTCAGTATTTCTTTTTCTTTTTTTTCTTTTTCTTTTTTGATAACTCTCACATCCAAGGGGGCGAGGTTGGTGACATGAGGGGGCGTCGCCCCCAAACGCCCCCTCGTGGCGCCGGATCCGAATAGTGTCTTCCTGATTTTGGTTTTATATCGTGATGTCATATGTTTCTCCTGCAGAACCTGCATATTGATCCGGATCACTCCCAGGGTCTTCCGTTGTCTAATAGCGACATATAATTTACATTTTGTCAAGATCCATCAAGCAGATTTGAGATAAACCTCAAAATGGTGAAAACGTAAGAAATGATCCAGAATTGGGATCTTGATCCCAATCCATTCCAAAATTTAATGGCGTTTTCCATGGCCTAATATCTATCTGTAGTGAAACCTTTGTCTAAATCCATGCAGTCGTTTTGATGTAATTCTTAAAAGTGTATCAAGTGAAATCCTGAGCCAGAATCTGGATCCGGAACAATAGTGGCAAGAACGTTTGATCAACTGCTTTAACTATTTACGCACGTTGCAGCCATCTCTGGCTGCAACATGCATGTGCACACGTTGTTGTTGTTTTCAGGCCCAAACATTTGTTTGAGAAATAAAAATAGAACGTTTTCCTATAAATAATTATGATGGCTTTTAGAACTAACGAATTTAATTTTAACGATCAACGTACGAGGTTGGACACATAAGAAATTATTAATAGTGACTGACCAGTATTTCACAGTTCCTCTGATCGCGCCTCTTCGTCCTGGCGCCGCTGCGCTATCACGTCTTTTTCCACTGACTCACACCTCGCTGCAGGTGTCTTTTTCCGAGTTTAGAACACAGTTATGGGTAGTTGTTGGCGCTCTTTTTTCTTCTGGGCGAGAAGATTCTTATAAACAGACACGCAGAACACAATGCGCATGCTCTCCCTTCGCGGTGTCACGACCGGCTGCTTGATGAGGCCGCGGAACACAATGCACTGTAAAAAAAAGCATGCAAAATTGGACTAAAAAAAATCCGCGAAATAGCGAGGCCGTGAAAGGTGACCGCGCTCAGGGCCGGCCCAAGCCTTTATGGGGCCTTAAGCAGAATTTCATTTGGGGGCCCCCCTACCATCACCTCAGCACCAGATGCCTCATGTTATGTGTGTAATGTACCCACAATCATTAGCATTATTTGTAATTATCTTACATCATACAGGTGTCATTCTTGTTTTTAACCTTAAAGGGGTAGCAAACTCATAAATATGTTTAATTACTTCTACATACAGAGTGATGTATAAGTATGGCTCATTAATTTAACTATTTGAAAGTAACATCAGCAGGCAGAAGACTGCATTTATAGTAAACACGTTAAATAGTTTAATTTCTTTCAGATGTGCAATGGTGTGCAAAATGTTCAATATCCAAATACAAAATAGAATCAAATGACATTCACATTATCTTACAGAAAAATAAAGTTGTAGTCAAAATTAAATACTTAAATAATAAATACAATACTTAAATAAACTCCAAAATGAACATAGAAATCCACAACATAACAGCAATGTGTGTGCATAGCAATGCACAAACATTGCACTCGGGGCTATTGCTTTAACTTTGGCCTGCAAACCATTGAGAGCTGAGCTACTTTTCCCCACCTTTTGCACCAAATTAATCTGAGGAGTTGATCTTCCCTGCTGTTTAACTCTAAGTTTTTCTTCATAAGGAAGACTATCGAATGGCTTCGCCAAACTCCAGTCCACAGCATTCAAATTGTCTGCCATTATGTGCAGTTTGCTACCTAGCTAGCTTGCTAGCTGGGACTGGCGCGAGGCTAGTGTGAAGTTTGTCCGCCTGTGAGTGCTTTGTGACGGTGGAGGAGCTCAGCAGCACCCGCTGCTCGGTAGGGACAGAAACTGCGATAGAAGTCAGAAAGAGTGATAGAAGTCAGTCTCCAAACACAAGCAGCCACAAAAAAAACAAACACCAGAAATAGAAGCTCGATTTGTCGCTAGTCGTTTTTAACAAAGAAAATGCCGCTAAGAGGATTATGAAAGTCTCCGGTTCAACTCAGAACAGAATGAAAATTAAAAAATGCTCCCATGGATGTTTACACCAAAAGATCGCTGATTCACTCATTTCGCTGTCAATCAAAAGGGATTCAGCCTCAGACTGATCATCCAATCATCATGCAGAAGCTGAGCGTCCGGGCCAGCCGAGGCCAGCCCACTGCCCCATAGACCCGCAGACACGCTGAGCGTCCGATGGTTTCGCTGTAGTCTTTGTGCGGGTTTGAGTGAGAGGAAAGGCCGCGTCGTTACCATTGAGTAAGAAGCTGATTCTGAACAAAAGTTGAGCGGCGTTGTAGCACATATTTAATCAATGACGTACACACAACAGTATATATTTGATTACTTATTTTTGACATTTTAGGGGAAGCTGAGCTTCCCTTGCAGTCCTAGAGCAATCGCCTCTGACTTTAAGACACCTAAATCACTTTACACTAAATGACGAGCATTTTGCTAATAATGACAACAAAAAATTGTAATATTGGACATGCAAACCTACCTTTGTCTTGTTGTTATTTGTCTCGTTTTCCAACTTTTCTTTCTCCGCTCCAGAGGATAATTTCTTTTCTGAGACATGACTTGCACTCCACTTCATTCCTCATGATTAGTCATCGACCACCTGACCCAAGCGGTGCATCTAAATTTGCCCAACGGCAGCAGCAGCCAACAGGAGGCATCAATTAACCTAGTATTGGTATTTTGTCAAAATGTATTTATTTTTTTGGGTGTAATACAATTTCGTTTAATTATTCAATATTATTTTAATTTCATGTATATATTTACTTTTTTATCACAACGTCTCGGTGCTCTCGGGGCCCCCTGGTGGCATGGAGGCCCTAAGCGGCCGCGTAGTTGGCGTATGCCTTGTATATTAATTATCTACGTCAATTGAATTCTGATAAGCATACTAAAATTAACCGGGTTGCAGCTGGTCATACATGAAATTTTCACATTTTCTGTTATGTAACAATTAAAATCAAACACCTTTGGGTTTTGTAGCAGGGTGACTGGACAAAACAGGTTATCTGAAGATGAGCTCCAGAAAAACGTTACATTTTTAGTTATGATAACTTTTAAAGCCATAAATAATGATCTGTATAAACTCACTTGCTTTGTGCACTGTGTCCACTATTGTGCTCAGTGTGTGCACCCTTGGGATAGCAACAAGGACTTGGACACTCCCCAAATAGATTTGTACTCTGCTTTTTACATCATTGTAGAGCAGGTAGCTCAGTGGATAAGGAGCTGAGGTACCAGTATGGAGACCTGGCTTCCAGGACACTGAGAGCCTGGTTTACTAAGAGCCCAGGTAAAGAGTGTTAAATTGTGCGGGCAATCTAAACTCTAGCACACTGGGGTGGAGACAGTTTCGCGAGAGATTTACCAAGAGTAAATGAAAATGAAAGAGAAATGAAAATCCGCCGAGCGCACTACACACCACCTCACACAAAGGCTGCTTACCAGTTCACGCATGCGCACGAAGGTTCAAGGTTTGCTCATGCAAGCACACGTGATTCAAATCCATCAGGATTTTGCAAAAAATAAAAAGGTCTGATACTTTTCTAACAGACCGCGTATAAACACATGCACGCACACACACACCTACGGACAATTTAAAGCGTCCTATCCACTTAACCTGCATTTCTTTGGATGTGGGAGGAAGCCAGAGCACCCAGAGGGAACCCACGCAAACACGGGGAGAACACGCAAACTCCACATAGAAAGGCCACAGATGGGAATTGATCCCATGACCTTCTTGCTGTGAGGCAACAGTGCTAACCACTAATCCACCATGCTGTCCGTGAAGTCTGAGCTGAGCATGGTAATTAAAAAAAGAAAGAAAATCTCTTATTTTAGACATTTAAATTCTTGTTTCATCCATGAGGTTTATGAGGCATTCTGCTTTTGGAACACAGACAGTTAACTGAGTGAGTTGCGAATCTCTTTGTTACTGTTGCCCTGTCAAAATTGCTGATGTATTGTGATGTCATGGCTGTTTTACTAATATGGAAGAGGAAATTGTTGGGGGAGATTACTGTGGCATGCTTTTTACTGAAACACAAATTACAAAGCCCTGCAGTAATAAAGGGGAATATTATAATTTTTGGATTAGCAGTTGCATTTCAGCAACTCCGCATTTTTTTTTTTTTTTTGTGACCTAGAAAAGACATTTCCTTATAATACCATCATCTTAATGTTTCACGCAGCACGTCCCCTGACCTTCTTCTCTCAATTTTTATGCATTTGTATTAAAAGCTAAATCTTGAAATAAACACATTACATTTAATGTGATAGCATTAGTCAAGTCTATTGGACAGCAACAGCATTTGTGTAATTGTGCCTCTGTACACCACCATAATGGACCCAAAATGAAACAATCAGAATGTGCTTCTAGTGTAGACTTTAAGCTTTCATTTGAGCTGTTTAACACATATATAAACACAGTTTGTTGAGGAATTATAGCCATTAGTATAGAGACTGTAGTCCTTCATTTTCAGAGCCCATAAATCAATAGGCAAACTAAATATAAGGTCAGGTCAGGTCTGGGAGCATGCACTAGTGTCACGTGTTGCTGCATCCACCACACAACAGCGCCACCTTGGGTAGCCTGCAAACATCCACACAGGCAACTGATCCAACTCCACCTCTCAGGCATGTGAAATATGGGTGTCCCCTTTTCCAGTCGCTGTGATCCTCAACATGGAGACCTGCTCCACACAATATTAACAAGAGCAATCAGAGAATTCTGATATCCGTCAATCCGGATCCGGATCACCTCCAAAATGCAGTAGAGTCTTCCATGCCCTAATATCTATCTGTGGTGCAAATTTGGTGAGAATCTGTGAAATAGTTTTGACGTAGTCCTTCAAAGCCTATATAAAAAGAAATCTTGACCTAGAATCCAGATCTGGATCTGAATCACCTCCAAAATTTAATGGACCCTTCCATGGCCTAATATGTATCTGTGGTGAAACTTTCATCAAAATCCATGCAGTTTGACATAATCTTGCTAGCAGACAGACAGACAAATAAATAAACGCCAATGATTTTATTACGTCCGTCTTAATTAATTATGTCAAGTGTACTCAGCCTGTCAACAGTTTGGAAACACCAGATGAGATTTGAGCACTTACGGGGACAGCCACTCCCGTTGCACAATATTTTCACGGCATAACTGTTATGTGCAGACGCGGGTTGAGGAGCGGACCTGCGTCTGACTGAACCCAGCGCTAAATAACCAGAAAGCGGTTCCAAAAACAAAACAATTTTATTTTTCTCCTGTGCAATAATTGGTGTACAACATAAATGTGCGGTTGTCTGGCGAGGTGAAGGACGGCGCGCTCTCCAGCGCCCAAATGGATCAAAGCTCGGCGCTTCTGGACCCAGACTCACCGCCGAACACCCCCCAGGTGGATACGACAAACTGACTCTCTGATGTGTGCTGACAGCATGTGTCCCTCACCCGTCCTCCTTCATAGGCACGATGTGTCAAACCCAGGCGCGGTCCTCAGCGTCTCACAAACGAACGTCACAAGGTCGAGTTCCCGGCAATTCTGCTCGAATCACTTACGGCTTAAATGCAGAGCGCCATCTCATTATCTGCTTCAGCTGAAAGTCTTTAAGTTTGCACGTGAGCATCATCCACAGGTGCTGCAAATCATGCTGATGAGGGTGAAGGACTCTTCTGCCAGCACCTTCTCCACAGACAAAAACCAGTTTGCATACCACCTGGAGAGCAAAGAAAAAAAAACAACACCAAAAGGTCCAGCCAAACCCCCCAACACACAACAGTACCCCCCCATCAACGGGAAGCCTCCCGGCGACCGAACAGACCAGGCCCGAGAACAGCACCTCCCTCCGGGGTCCACGTCAGGAAGCAGACGGCGTAACGCTCCCAAGGTCCACCGCAGACAGCAGGACAGGGCACCACGGCTGGAAGGCCGGCTGGCATCAACAAAAAACCCCAAAGAGTCCCATATACAACTCAACATACAAGAAAAAATACAAAACCCACCCAAACCCTCCCCAGGGGACCGTCCCATCCAACCCCGGGAAAAAAAGAAAAACACCCAAATCCAACAACCCAACACAGCCCCAACAACACAATACAAACATAAATTCACAAAGAAAAATAACAAACAACCCCCCCCCCCCCCAGAACGACTTGCAGAGCCCAACACCCCCCAGAAGACCTATACCGCCAGTTCCAGGAGTAACAGCCAAAGCCGGAATCCCACAGAGGTCCCCAGGTATTCATGGAGCAACAGCGCCCCCCAGAGGACTGTACCATCAACCCAAGAGGCACCCTCCCCACAACCCAGGAACTCCAGACCCGGCCACACTTGGCTAGTCGGCCCCACAAGCCAATTCCCCCCCAGAGGACCGTCCCATCAACCCTGGAGGTGGAACCTGGAAGGAAACATAAGAAACACAAAAATCCAACCCCCGGCGGACTTCATTAAACCACCCCGGGGGCAAATAAAACAACCGGCAAACCCTGTTACCTCCCCCAGCACCCCGAAAGACCCCAGATCACTCCCAGAGCCTATCATCGGCTCAATTTTGGTGAACGGCACAAAACTACCACGCTGGGGAAGGAAACAAGAAAAACTAACCCAGTCCCATCCCCTAAGCACAGCGGAAAACCGGAAAGACGTCCGGTGCCCCAAACCGAACATACCACCAGCCCATCAGGAGGGGTGGAACTACCGAAATGGCGAACAGCACAGATCGGCCCACCACTCCGACTGAGGTACGTTCCTGCTGCACCACACCCCGGTAACACCAATGACGAACGGTCAAAGGCCCACCGGGGCTGGAGTGGAACCGGGCATCAACCAAACCCAAAAAAAACGCCCCTGACAACCCCCCCCAGGTGCAGAGGTTTTCTGAGAAACGCTCAGCGTAACCAACCTGCACCACCCCACAACCCCAAAAGACAAACGGTCTTAGAGAATGTGAGGTTGGGGTTAGGGAAACAGGGAAATAAAAACAACAAAACAAAACGACCCAATCCTCAAACAAAAATTACCTAAATTCAAATAATGATTACCTGAGTCCAGCCGAGCTCCGAACCGCCAGTCGTTCACTCCACCAGAACCGCCTCTAAATCCCCAAACAATTTATAACCCCTTACAAGAAAACAAAAACAGCCCAAATAACTAAACAACCAAAATCTGCCCCTTTTTTTGTGTCCATTATTATGCCTGTCTAAGAACACCTGGAGATACGTCATTGTTATCTTTCTTGACGCTTATGTGACCGGGGCAATATGGCGGCTTCAGCTCGTCCGAGCTGCATGGGATCATCCGCAAGAGGAGCCAGATGTCCCGTTGGAGGAGTCTCAGTGGGGCGAAGAAGAGGCAGCCCTGATCTGTGTCGGGGAAAGCCCTGAGACGAAAAGACCCACTCTGATGTCCGCCCTCTCTCGCGTCCACGCTCCTTTATCCGATCATCTAGACGAATAGCCAAAGATATTAGCTCATCTAAATCTTTTGGTTCGTCACGGACTGCTAGCTCGTCTTTTAATGAATCGTTCAAACCATCCACAAACACTCCTCTCAAAGCTGTGGCATTCCAACCGGACTGAGCAGAAAAAATTTGGAAATCCACGGAATAATCCGCCGCACTCCGCCTCCCCTTGGGTGACGGAATTATCTGCACCGGTATCGATGGTGCCGCAGCTGGAGCAGCAGGAGCGGAACGGCTTGCGCTGCAAGCTCCGTAACGCAGGCATCTGTTTGTTTAATTTGGTTTGCGAGATGCTGTAATTGCTCCCATATCTTCTCCAAATGTTCTTGAACTCTTTCAGCAAAAGGAACCGCTTCTGCCGCTGGGTCCATTTTAGAATGGCCGGGAACTACTGTTATGTGCAGACGCGGGTTGAGGAGCGGACCTGCGTCTGACTGAACCCAGCGCTAAATAACCAGAAAGCGGTTCCAAAAACAAAACAATTTTATTTTTTCTCCTGTGCAATAATTGGTGTACAACATAAATGTGCGGTTTGTCTGGCGAGGTGAAGGACAGCGCGCTCTCCAGCGCCCAATGGATCAAAGCTCGGCGCTTCTGGACCCAGACTCACCGCCGAACACCCCCCAGGTGGATACGGACAAACTGACTCTCTGATGTGTGCTGACAGCATGTGTCCCTCACCTGTCCTCCTTCACAGGCACGATGTGTCAAACCCAGGCGCGGTCCTCAGCGTCTCACAAACGACGTCACAAGGTCGAGTTCCCGCAATTCTGCTCGAATCACTCATGGCTTAAATGCAGAACGCCATCTCAATAATCTGCTTCAGCTGAAAGTCTTTAAGTTTGCACGTGAGCATCATCCACAGGTGCTGCAAATCATGCTGATGAGGGTGAAGGACTCTTCTGCCAGCACCTTCTCCACAGACAAAAACAGTTTGCATACACCTGGAGAGCAAAGAAAGAAAACAACACCAAAATGGTCCAGCCAAACCCCCAACACACAACAATAACTTCACACAGGAAAAATGGTGTACTGTTTTGTTTTCCGCTGCATTCACTGAAACAGTCGCGAAAAGTGCAGTTTTTTTTCGGTTCCCAGTGGAGATTTGAAGACGATGCAAATGGGAAAAGTGTGTCAGTAAGTGTTAGCCTACACAGCTAACCAAGGTAGCTATGTTCTCTCTCCTGCACAACCACCTCAGCATGTTTGTGCTCCGGGTCATAAACAAACCACAACACATGTCCACTTTCCACCTCATCATCATCATTTTTTCTTTGCATTTTTACTTTGTTTGCATGTAATTTGCCCCAAAAAGTGCCATGTTTCTGTCCCCAGAAGTACAAAAAATTACATCATATGTGTCATATTTTACCCCTTTAACACGCGTCCTCAAATGACATTGCGCTGCTCTACATTACACTGAGAAATACAATTAGATGGTACTTTATGTTATATCAAAACTAAGTGACTGATAACAGTTATAGACTTTAATTTTGGTGTACCCGTGATTATGTGGACCTGGTCAGGATGTTGTTTCGCCTTGTGTGTATTCACAGCACTTCACTTTTTCCACATTTTGTTATGTTACAGCCTTATTCCAAATGTAGTAAATTCATTTCTTTCCCTCAAAATTCTACTCACAACACCCCATAATGGAAACATGAAAAAAGTTTTGTTTTTAGTTTTTTTATTTTTGCAAATTTAGTAAAAGTACATAAAAAAAGAAATCACATGTACGTAAGTAATCACACCTTTGCTCAATACTTAATTCAAGTCTTCTTGAATATGATGCCACAATCTTGGTGCATCTGTCTTTGGGCAGTTTTGTCCATTCTTCTTTCCAGCACCACTCAAACTCCATCAGGTTGGATGGGGAGCGTCAGTGCACAGCCATTTTCAGATTTCTACAGAGATGTTCAATTGGATTCAGGTCTGGGTTCTGGCTGGGCCACTCAATGACATTCACAGAGTTGTTCTGAAGCCACTCCTTTGATATCTTGGCTGTGTGCTTAAGGTCATTGTTCTGCTGAAAGATAAACTGTCGCCTCAGTCTGAGGTCAAGAGCACTCTGGAGCAGGTTTTCATCCAGGATGCCTCTGTACATTGCTGCATTCATCTTTGCCCTCAATCCTGACTAGTCTCCCAGTTCCTGCCACTGAAAACCATTCCCACACCATGATGCTGCCACCACCATGCTTCACTGTAGGGATGGTGCCTGGTTTCCTACAAATATGACGCCTGGCATTCACACCAAAGAATTCAATCTTTGTCTCATCAGACCAGAGAATTTTGTTTCTCATGGTGTGAGAGTCCTTCAGGTGCCTTTAGGCAATTCCAGGTGGGCGTGTCATGTGCCGTTTACTAAAGACTGGTTTCCATCTGGTCACTCTAACCATACAGGCCTGATTGGTGGATTGCTGCAGAGATGGTTGGTCCTTCTGGAAGGTTCTCCTCTCTCCACAGAGGAATGCTGGAGCTCTGACAGAGTGACCATCAGGTTCTTGATCACCTCTCTGAACTAAGGCCCGTAGATGGGTGGCCAGGTCTAGAAGAGTCCTGGTAGATCTGTACTTCTTCCCTTTACGGATGATGAAGGCCACTGTGCTCATTGGGACCGTCATAGCAGCAGAATGTTTTTGTAACCCTTCCCCAGATTTGTGCCTCCAGACATTCCTGTCCTCAGAGGTCTACAGACAGTTCCTTTGACTTCATGTTTGGTTGTGCTCTGACATGCACTGTCAACTGGGGACCTTATATCCTTATATGTAGACAGGTGGTGTGTCTTTCCTATCATGTCCAATCAACTGAATTTACTCCAGGTGGACTCCAATTAAGCTGTAGAAATATCTCAAGGATGATCAGTGGAAACAGGATGCACCTGAGCTCAATTTTGAGCTTCATGGCAAAGGCTGGCGAATACTTATTTACATGTGATTTCGTAGTTCTTGAAATTTTTTAATAAATTTGCAAAAGCGTTTTTCACATTGTCATGGAGTATTGTGTGTAGAATTTGAGGAAAAAATAATGAATCTTATTCATTTTAGAATAAGGCTGTAACATTACAACATGCAGAAACAATGAAGCGCTGTGAATACTTTCCAGGTGCACTGTAAATGCACAATTTCACATTTCAAGTAGCAAGTAACAAAATTCAATTCAATGAAATTGTGTATTTCTTTAAAAAAATACACATAAGGGAATGTTTCTGTGAAGGCTCTCAGTGTCCAGGTGGTTTCCATAGTAGAGAAGCTTGAATCTTCGACTAGACTGGGTTGCTTGACGCGAGGACATTTCGCTTCAAATCGCAGAAGCTTCCTCAGCTAAAATTCTTGCTCTGGTGGTCTGACTTCTATCTTGACCCTTGTAGAGAAGAACAAACAGAAGCCACAAAAGCTGGAGTTTTAAACCTAACCAGACCCCTCCTACCGAGAGGCAGACTGCTATTGGCTAGTGACTAAAAAATTGCCAGTGGACCTCAGTCCGCAGTTCATCTCCACCTTAAAGACACAAACCACACTTTTGAGGACAAGTAAGTTAAAATCTTAGCCAGAGAGAAGAAATGGTTTAAGAGAGGGATGAAGGAGGCATTGTATGTGAAACAGTTGAAACCCAGCCTTAACCGGGGAGGGAGTCTGAGACACGCTTTGTCCCCTGTTTACAATGGGGTACTCAGGTCAAAGCAGTTTCAGTCTTTTGTTCATGGTAATGAATCATTCACATCATCAGGAGAGCCATCAGGAGAGGCGTCAGTCCTCATTGTTAGGAGGACAGCTACCCTGTCATTAGGAGGGTGCTAACTAGAGCACAATAGGTGCTACTTAAACCAATTGTTTAGTCACTAGCCAATAGCAGTCTGCCTCTCGGTAGGAGGGGTCTGGTTAGGTTTAAAACTCCAGTTTTTGTGGCTTCTATTTGTTCTTCTCTACAAAGGTCAAGACAGAAGTCAGACTACCAGAGCAAGAATTTTAGCTGAGGAAGCTTCTGCGATTTGAAGCGAAATGTCCTTGCGTCAAACAACCCAGTCCAGTTGAAGATTCAAGCTTCTCTACTAATAAATATTTTAGAGGACTTGCCCATTCATCACTATGGCAACTATTATTATTACAGTTCAGTAGGTACAGGTAATTTGGTGGTCAGTTATCAGGTGCTAATCAGTCAACAAGTAATGCCACTGCTGACTGAATAAAGCAGAACACTACTCAGTTAAGGGCATCAGTTTTATAATGGTCAGATTCCTCTGTCTGAAGGTTTTAAATCTGAGGGTCTGTGCCCCCAGACAAGCAATGTGGCAGGCCACCAGTGCATTTGTGCTGGTTTTCCATCCAGCTTAGGGGAGTGACACTCATCCTACCAGCTAATACCAGTCTAATTGAGGGCAGAAGGGAGCTACGTACATGCGTGCACAGCAGAGCCTATTTGTGCATGTTCACGGCTGTGGAAGATCTGTCACACATTAAAACTAGTCAGCCTGGATAGTGAGTGTAATTTTATAGACTTCCATCACCAGACTCTGCAGCCTTACAATCAATCCTTATGTCACTCAGATGCTGCACTTGTGTCCTCAGACTGCCACTCACTCTCCCCCTCCACTGCTAACACAGAAGCATGGCTAACAGAAATGGGAGAGCAACACTCACTCATTTTTACAGAAAAACACCAGTTAACAACCTAAAGCACATGGACACTTGCACTAATTTGATCCCCGCACTGGCACGCAGTCTGGTGTACCAATGAGTAAACCCATCGTGAACTGTTGTAAACCAACCTCGTCTCAAGGCAAGTCATGATTCAGCAGCACGAAATAAACATTAATCTATTGGTTCGTGATATTGTGACGAAACGCGCCTCATTTTTGTCACGGCAGCACAAATTCATTCTAATTCATTCCGTGATGGCTGCACGAAATTAAAAGTGGGGTCGGGATGGTTATGGTTAGGGTGGGGGAAGGAGTAGGACTAGGTTATGGTTAAGGTTAGGGTTGGGGGTATAAGTAGGTTTTGTAATAGTGAGTTACAAAAAAACCCTGTCACTAAAATTTGACTCATTTCGTAACGGGAGGACGAAAAACAAAACAAAACACCGTGAGACTGGGCCGTGTAAACTGTGCATGGCTGCGTGCCAGTACGCAAAGAAAATTTTGAAATGTTCAAAACTTCTGCCACGCATTAATTTCATGAACTAGCAGCCTAGTCTCACGTTTTTTTTCGTCCTCTAGTCATGAAATGATTCAAATTTTGTGACAGGTTTTTTTAAACTCACTATTACTAACCCTAACTCCTTCCCCCAACCTAACTTTAACCATAACCTAACGCTACTACTTCCCCTAAACCTAACCATACCACCCCGACCCTCCGCTGCACTTTTAATTACGTGGAGCCATCACGAATGAATTAAGATGAATTGTACTCCATGACAAAAATTTTGCACTTTTCGTGACAATATGACGAACCAATAGATTAATGTATATGTCATGCTGTATGAATCATGACAATCCGTGAGCCTGGGTTGGAACTAGTCGTGACATTACGCAACCTACTCGTTATTTTTAAAATTCAACGGGTCGAAACAAATGGAAATAAAAGCCTAAATTTCTTTTCTGCAGCGAATACTAGCAAACTTAGAGAAACATTTGATTAATTGTTGGGCCATGTTGTTTCATGAAAATTAAGGGATAAAGGAGTAAAGCTATAACTTGACAACAGCAATTTTTTAATTTAGCAGGTAAAAATACATAAGAATCCGTCTGTCTACTTTTAACAGAAAATGCCTTGGACAGTGCTTTTCTGAATATGGAACCTAACTACATACTGTTTGTATTTCTTAAAGACTGATGCACAAGATGTATTCAGTGACTTGGAAATCTCCTGACTTGTCTAAAGAAAAGTTTGTTCAATTGCTTCCAGCCTCTTGGGATGGAGAGCTCTGTATAAAAATAGTTGCAATTTTTTGATAAACCCCTTAAATTAAAGTTAAACGTCTCCACTTCAAGTACATTTTGATTGTTTCAACTCCACTGTATTGTTGTGCAGTGGCAAAATCACCAAAACCAGTCCCTGTCCAAATACTTATGGACCTGGCCTTTAAAGCTGCCACCGGAGCACCTCAGTTGCACAGAGCACCTCATCAGCATGTGAGATATTTGATATTTCGCTCCATCATTTGTCCTTAATTTATTTAGCTTTCAATGAGAGTCAAATGGTTGCATTGTTCAGTTTATTGTACAGATGAATGTTATAATTCTTAGATCCTGAGGAATCTACTGTCAGATGCATGGACTCCAGTGCGGCAATGGAAGGCAATTAGATGCTTTTGTGGGAACACCTGCAATGAAACAGATTTAACCTGCTGTTTGACTGTGTCACTTGGAGAGCTTGCATGGCCCCGGTGGAGCAGAAGCTGCGTCGCTGATTAGACAACAAGACTAATCACCTTTTGTGGCATCAATCAGAGTCATTTGGGCCTGAAATAAAAGCACATTTATAAGGAAAAGAAAGTTGGATGATAGTTCTTTCATTGCCAAGCTGGAAGAAGGAAATTCAGTCACTGCCATGTGATGTGGATGTCACTTATCCAAAGACGTGTACAAGTATATAAAACTGGATCCATAGAGCAGACCTGTTGAAGACAGTCCTCAGGCTGGGGCTATTTTTTAAGGCGGACGGGCTCTCAGCTGACAGGATGGGAGAGAGGAGGAGGTCTGCTCTCCTTTTTTCGGTCATCTACTGTCCTGTTTTCCTCTGTCTTAGGAAAGAGGAAACAATCTGCACCAGTTAGCATTAAAGGTCGGGAGGACTGATAGGAAGGAAGAAGCAAAGCGTCAGATGATAGAGTGGACGTGAGCATGAAAAGATGGAGACCGTAAGAGAAGCGCGTGGGGTGGGGGGGGCTTCTGTCAACCCTGGAGGAGCAGTCAGTGCAGGTTTTGTGTGTGCATTCCTACGCATGAACCCTATCAAATGCAGTAAGCTCATCAGTTAATGACTTCACCCCCTCCTTTTGTTGAAGCCTAAGCTGCATTGCATGAAGACCCACCAGTCATCAATAGGTGATATAACCACGTGGGCAAGGGATTACTTTTGGAAACCTTTGTCCTGCACTACAATACCGAGTTAATATTTACAAATGCCACTTAAAACTTTACTGTGCAAAGAAGAAGCCTTATGTTAGCCTTGTGCAAGTGGCGTCACATTATCTGTTCTAAGACTCATGTGGGGTTGGGTCATCACACAGTGAAAATGTGTACTGTGGTCAGACGAAAATCAGTATTGCAGGTCTTTTTTGAAGAATGGACACTGTGTGCTCTGGACAAAACACAGAAAAGAACCATCCAGATGTTGATCAGCAACAAGTCCAAATCCTGGGTGTGTCATGATATGGGGGTTGTGTCGATGCACTTGGCAAATGTGCATTACACTTCTATGGTGGCAGCATTAATGCAAAAAAGTACACTGACATTTTAGGATAACATATGTTGTCTTCATGATGACATCTTTCCTAGGGACATCCATGAATTCTTCAACAAGACAATGCAAAACCACATTCTGCACACATAACAAAGGTGTGGATCCGAAAAGAGAGGGTACAGATGCCAGATTGGCCTGCCTACACTCCTGACCTGTCCCTAATAGAAGAATTTTGACATGAAAAACGCAATAACGACCTCATACTGCAGTTTAAGATGTGTTTACAGGGAGAATGGGAAAAAAATAGCACCTCAGACAGTCGTGAGAAGAAATGACAGCATTACAAAGTGGTAAAGTTATTATATATATATATATATATATATATATATATATATATATATATATATATATATATATATATAGTATGTAAACAAACACAGTGCATCAGTTTATGGAGTATGTATTTATGATAACAGTGGCTGATGTGTATTTTCTAAAATTGCTGAACTTGTAGGGGTCAAATGCACTTCTGACATTTATGGTCATATTCTATTATATGTTGAACACTTACATGTATGCTGTTATATAACCATCCTTTGGCATCATGTTGGTCCTCGTTCACTTTGCTGTCTCTTTCTCTTGATTCTCACTGATGCTTTTTTCCACGCAGTTCAGTGGCCTCTTTTGTCTTGATGCAATTTTAACTATCGTGTTGCATCACAGTGCATCTTGTTTGAAAACCAGTAGCTGTACAGGTCTGTGCTTCCAAAGGAGATACGATGAAGAATTTGAGCTTTTTTTTTTTTTTTTTATTCAATTCCAGTAACTTGTTCTATTTCAAGGTTACTTTATTTGTACCAAAAGGTAAATTTGGTTTGGCAGTGAGTCACTCCATTCATAACAATCACATAACACATAAATACCGATAAAAAAAATACCATAAATATAATAAAAATACAATGAGCAGTGCAAGTACAGGCCAATAACATGGCACCCAGAAGAAAGTCACAATGCATGTGCCATCTCAATGCAAAGTAGCAGATAAATTTGGTTTATTTTGGTTCATGATAGAGGAAGCAGAAACTGTTGGCTAATGTACAGCCCTGTACTTGGACTTGGAGAGGATTGTGGTTTGCAGATAGCATTCTTGTTATCGTAGCAAGATGCATTTTATTTTTGAGCATCTGTGGCTTTTCATACAAAAGCCACTTTTTCTCGTACCAGTATTCCTATTCCTATTCCTAACAATACCATTCAAACCCGTGTTCATTAATTAGATCAGATCTAAAACAGGACCCCGAGATGCAACGGTGCCAGTGTGTGATAAAAATATGTTTCCGTTCTGTGTGGAATAATTAAAATTTTAGTTTGAGGGGGGAAAACGTATTCATCCAGTCATTAACCCTATAATGCAGTATGTATCATGTTTGATACATACAGTACATTTAGTGAGTCAGGCATTAAAGGGTTAATTGTTGTAAGGCAGGTGGTCATAGACAGGTTGTTTGGATTAGTTGGCCTCACAGCTTGTTAAAAATGAGTGACTACCTGCATTTTACCAATGGAAACTTATCGTATATTGACCCATGTTGTCAAAATATGCTAAATATAAAGAAAACAGGAGAGACCCAAGAATGCTCCCTTGCAGAATCCCCAAACAAACACTGTAGCTTTAAGTTACCTGATAATTTATCTTAAAAGAAAATGGCATAAAACACAAATACAAGCAGAACAAATCAGTCACACCTTCTCACCTTTCACGACCTATGACACAGATACCTGTGTCCATTTGGGGTGTAACGGTATAGCTCCCTCATGGCTTAGTGCAACTCATGGCTTTAAGGTCACGGTATGATTGAGATCATGGTATGTTCCTGTCAGGTTTCCTCATAAGTATAGAACATAAGACTCACTTGAAATATTCCACTTGAGGATTGACAGTTTTCAAATCCTTAACATTCTGCCTGAAATTTTGACATACGAGGTCTGTTAGAAAAGTATTGGACCTTTTTATTTTTTGCAAAAACCTGATGGATTTGAATCACGTGTGCTTGCATCAGCCAACCTTGAACCTTCGTGCGCATGCGTGAATTTTTTCACGCCTGTCGATTGCATCATTTGCTGGTAAGCAGCCTTTGTGTGAGGACGTGTGTCGTGCTCTCGACGGTTTTTCATTGCAAGGAAAATGACGGAACGACTGGAGCAGCGCCGCATCAAATTTTGCCAGAAACTGGGCGACAGCCAGGTGGAAACCATTCGGATGATTCAGACAGCAAAAAATAAAAAGGTCCGATACTTTTCTAACAGACCTCGTATTTTGCATAATCACATGAAAATCAAACATCAGAACATGACTATAATTCATTGTCAGTGTTGCAGACCTCACATTTTTTTTTCATAATTTTTTGTTTTTGTTTCACCGTTTATTGTTGCACTCCTAGTGTCCAGTGGTGTTGAAGGCAGAAAGAAGTTCAATCTGAGAAATTGAATTTAGTTATAATACATGCATCAGCACTGACTAATTATTAACAAGTCTGCAATAATTAAACAATAACGTTCTACTTTTTTTCATTGCTTGGCAGTGAAAATCCCATATATGACATTAGGCTGGAAGTGCGGTGAAACACAGAGCCACTCTTTGGCCTCAACGACACCTTTTTCTGTTCAAACAAAAAGCCAGAATGGCACATTACAGGAGGACACGTTGCTTTCGTTGCTCAGTACATCTGCCGGCCTCAGCTCCTGGCTCCCCTACCTATGTGTACATTAGTGTGCATACAGTATGTTAGGACACACATATGTTTGCTAGAACTTCATGTCTGTCAGCAGTTGTTGCTCTGCTATTTTTAGTCCCCATTGTCTTTACTTATTGAGTAAAGAAGCATGCTCTATAAATAAAGTCTTCAGTGCAAGTAGAAAAGAAGCTGCGTTAGGCCTGTTTGCATCTCATGCCCTGGAGAAAATAAGTGTTAAAGCAGTTGCCATAGTGCCTGTATGTGGCGCATCAATGTGCAAATGTGAAAAGTCTGAGGTGACTGTGTCACTGTGTCACATTCTTGCCACTGAACACTGTCGTGTAGTGTGATGATGATGAAGGTTTACTGATTTAGATTTACATTACTGACTGTAATCTCTGTCTATAGATGTAATCTAATTTCACTTTTTAGGAAAACACCACTTTCCAATTTTTGCCAGCAAACTCACAAAAGCAGTGTACGTGCATGATAATGCATGAAACAGATATTGTGCTAACTGTACCCTTTAAATATTACATTCAAAAACGGTGCAAACTCAGAGGGTGCAAATCATTAATACTTTCTCTAATTCCTGCTTATTCCAATCAAGGGTCACAAGGGGCTGGAGCCAATCCATGCAGTCATAGGGCATGAGGCGGGGTGCTCCCTGGACAGCACGCCAGTCTATCACAGGGCCACATATAGACAGACCAACGCATTCACACTCAGTCAATTTGGAATCACCAATTCATGTCTTGGGAAGTGGGAGGTAGCCGAAGCCCCTGGAGGAAACCCACGTAAACACTGGGGGAACATGCAAACTCCACACAGAAAGAATCAATCCCACAATTTTCTTGCTGTGAGGCAACAGTGTTAACCACTAAGTCAATGTGTCACCTGACCGTAAAATATCTTGAAGCATTTGTTTTGAAAGCGTTTGTGATATCTTTCATTTGACATGGACAGTGTTTTAAGTTCAACAACAAGTTCTGTCAGTTGTTTGTGGTTTTAATTTCCCATTAAATAGTAAGGAGAATGGACTGCATTTCCATAGTGCTTTTCCTTCTGCTCAAAGTGCTTTACAATGCTGCGTCATATTCATCCAACCAGTGATGTCATCATGCTGCCACGTAAGGCGCTCAAGGACCCTAAGCGATTTTGCAGTGTGACAGGAACAAGAACTAAGAATCCTGTGGTCACAGCCTACTCATCAAACTGTTAAGGCCCACTCCCACTGGCGTTTGGGATGATTTGCGTATGAATTGCGCACAGAATTGGTTCATATTCGCTAAACGTCCACAATATCCGTGAAACATGCTTATATGAGTCGGCCGACAACCGCACACGTCCGCAATTATCTGCAGAGGCACATGTTTCTGTTGCCAGGATTTTTGAGCTGCAGAAAATTTTGGCTGCGGATGACATCCGCCTTACATACTCAATACATACTCAGTCTATGCGCTGTATAGCCGCCGTTATCCGCTGATATCCGCAACTGATGGGGTCTTGCAGCTTGGCAGCGGACTGGGACAGTGTGTAAAAAGGATATTTTGTGTGCCTATCACATCCACATCAGGAACTAAAATACGATGTAGTGTCTGTATACAGAGCGGCCATGAATAAAGCCATTGTATTACGTCTGCTTTGCATCTGATTTGCGGACAATCTGCAAATGCACAACAAACACTCCACGTAAACCCAAAGTACCATGGCAGACATCAACATACCTGCCAGTCAGTGCCAGTCCAGCTGTGTAAATGTACAGATGTCGTTATGGATCCCCAAAAACGGCATCCAACAACATAAAGGTGCACTGACATGGATTGATCATGTTTTCTGCAAATTCGCCATCGAAAACAGCTCTAATCACTTCCTGAATCACAGAGGAGGCTGCAGCCCGAGCCGTTCACATGCGCGCGCCTAACAAGCTGCAGAAAACATTTTGAGCCGTCTAAAAGGTAATTATTTGACTTGTTTACATTGTCAAGGCTTGATAAAACAGTTGCGGGTTTTTTTCTTCATGTCTGCAGCTGTTACAGTATTTATTCCTATGTTTATAACAGATTTAACTTTTTGTTATAATTGTTCAACGAGCTGCGCTCTGGTGCGATCCGCTGATGTCACCACTCGCCCTGTTCACTGCTTCTTTACTCCAATCAACTTGTCCAAGTCCCGCAATTGCTCCAGAGGCTGTGGTGTTGGTGTGAATAGTGATGCCGAAAGGCCCAAGTGCACTTCATTTATGGCCGCAATGCAGATGCCGTGCATGTGCAACGCATGCGTAGTGCATTGTCAATACATCTGTAATACCTCCGTGATAATTGCAATGCGTCCGATCCATTTGCTCAATACATGCGTTATACGAGGTCTGTTAGAAAACTATCCAACCTTTTTATTTTTTGCAAAAACCATATGGATTTGAATCACGTGTGATTGCATCAGCCAAGCTTGAACCTTTGTGCGCATGCGTGAGTTTTTTCACGCCTGTCGGTTGCGTCATTCGCCTGTGAGCAGGCTTTGTGTGAGCAGTGGTCCACCCCCCTCGTCGGATTTTTATTGCGAGTAAAATGTGTGAACGATTTGGAGCTTTGCTGCATCAAATTTTTCCAGAAACTGTGAGAGACAGCCAGGTGGACACCATTCGGAAAATTCAGATGGCTTTCAGGGACGATTTTATGGGGATCACACAGATTAAGTAGTGTTACAGCCGATTTAAAGACCGCCCACAGCAGCTGAGAGCGCGCCGCACTCCGAGCGGCGATCGACAGGCTGAAACGACCAGATCATTTCCAAAGTGAAGGCTTTGAGGGATGCGCCACAGAGCCGCGAATGGTGCGGGACAAAAGCACCTCTGTGTTGGTCTCACAGGACGGCTTTCAGATGGCTGTCAGACGGCTTTCGGTGGCTTTTCAGTCGTGTGACTATCCGAGAAATTGTGGATGAGCTGGACATGCCAGAACATGTCCTGCGGCTCCATCCCGACGCGCGAATTCCTCCGCTCCTCTTTCCATGACAAAAACTCCTGTAACAGTGGAATGTGCAGAAAAAGTGCTGATGTCCACGTCTTCTGCCATTTCTGTGGTAGTCAGACAACGTCCCGGATCAACAAAGCCTTCACTTTGGAAATGATCTGGTTGTTTCAGCCTGTCGATTGCCGCTCGGAGTGCGGTGCGCTCTCAGCCACTGTGGGCGGTCTTTAAATCGGCTGTAACACTACTTAATCTGTGTGATCCCCATAAAATTGTCCCTGAAAGACATCTGAATTTTCCGAATGGTTTCCACCTGGCTGTGTCTCACAGTTTCTGGAAAAATTTCATGCAGCAAAGCGCCAAATCGTTCACACATTTTACTCACAATAAAAATCCGACGGGGGGGGGGGGGGGGTGGACCACTGCTCACACAAAGCCTGCTCACAGGTGAATGACGCAACCGACAGGCGTGTAAAAACTCACGCATGCGCACGAAGGTTCAAGCATGGCTGAGGCAATCACACGTGATTCAAATCCATATAGTTTTTGCAAAAAATAAAAAGGTCGGATAGTTTTCTAACAGACCTCGTACATCCGTTGACTGTTTGTCATATATTCGCTGTACATTATTAATATATCTGTAATTCATTTTTGGGGCACTTTTGTTGCGGAAGACAACGAACGGCCAACATTTGTATACTCAATTCATGCGCAATTAATCCCCTCCCCAGTGGGACCGGGCCTTTACTCCCCTGTACCTTTCCATTCAGTTGTATCCGTCATCGCCTTTCAGATCCTTCACTCTTTGGGAGACAATGCTGTAGCACACGTTTCTTTGCACTTCTGCAAGTGGCTGAAACTCACCAATGGAAATTGCTTTTGCATTTACTGCTGAGAAAAGAGGTCAGCTGCTGAGGCTGCTGTTGTTTTACCTTCCTCCTGGCTCCCATTTCAGCGAGTTGTAAAGTCCTCACCTCCTCTGCTGTCTGTGCGCTCTGTTTAACAGCACAGCATGTGTTGATGCCGGGCAGTTTCATGTCTTTCTGGCAGATATGTTTGTAGCCCAGCCGCGGTCGTCCATACAGGAGTTCTTTAGGGATGTGGCCTGTGTTCATTCTCCTGTTGTGGCCAAGCCAACAGAATGGAGAACATGCTTACTGTGTTGGCTCGTTCTAGGACACCTGTGTTGGGGGCTTTATCTTGGGGCATCATTGTGAAATTGTGAGTGTCTGCTTCAGACTGAAAAGTGCTACAGAAATGCAGTCCATTTAACCTTCAGTATCTGTACACCCTGAAACCAATGAAACCAATCGATACAGTTTTCCCTGTATTAAAACAACCAGTCTGTTAATTAAAACATTTGTCTGCATGTACTTTGCAAATCTAAGCTGTAGGCCAAATCTTTTTTTTTTTTTTTTTTTTGCTTGTATGTGACTCAGATCAGATTTTTTTTTCTTCTTGACTGTGTGAACAGCACAAGTCACATGGGATTTTTTTTTTTTTTACAGTTCCAATTTTAGCCAATTCCATATGTGGTCCTAAATGGGATGCAGGTCTGATATATATATATATATATATATATATATATATATATATATATATATATATATATATATATATATATATATATATATATATATATATATATATATATATATATATGTGTGTGTGTGTGTGTTTATATTAGGGATGCACCGATCCACAATTTTTCACTTTCGATCCCATCCCGATACCTGAATTTGGATATCTGTCGATACCAATACTTTTCCGATCCGATACCAAAGCTCCGTTTGCTTTACTATTATTATTATCATTATCATTGATTTTATATGAGGATTTTCTTAAAAAGGAGACCTGAAAATTGAGCTACAATTTGCCAGAAGGTGTATCTAAGATGAAAGCCTAGATTTGATGTTTTGGTGAAAGAATTAAGTGCTTTTATTTTTAGAGATTTTTATAGCCTTATTTTTATAGACTTAAAGAGAAAAGACAGTGCTCTCTGTCTCTCTCTCTGTCTGTCTGTCTTTCCTTCTCAGTTTTCAATTTCAGTGGCACTTTATTGATATGGGAGACATGTTTACGTAGTCAAAGCAAGTGTTACAGAGTAAAAATTAAAAAATTAATTCCTCTCTGTCTCTCTCCCTGTCTGTCTCCCTTTCTCTCTGGCTGTCTCTCTCCCTCTCCCTCTATCTCTCTCTTGCTCGCTTTCTCTCTTCCTCTGTCTCTCTCTCACTGTTTTCGTACTGCGCAAACTTCAGACTTTTTGGAAACATGGAGCCTTTCAACTGTAAAATAAATGTATCATCATCGAGGCTCACGTGCAGGATTTTAATGGAGACTTTTTTCCCTTTCAGCAAACAGAATCTCGGCTCCTCCTCGGCTGCACGCTGAGCTGGCTTTTCATAATGTTTGACAGCATCAGGATAGCAAAGCTGCCAACTTTTTAGCACACATTTTCAGCAACAATTCAGTTAATTTTTTGAAAAATCCGTGCTTGATGAACAGACAATTTGAACCCGAGAGCCAGGCAGAAATTTGCTGGTAACCGCAGCTAGAACACTGCAGAAGAGGGATCTCTCAAACATTCCGGCTTCAGAAAACCTCCCCTCCTCCCCCATGGCAGCAAACAAGCAGAGAGCAAACAACAGCAGTTGAAATGATTCACTGTGGCTCTTCTCCAGTATCGGAAAACATTGCGGGTTGGATTGGTATTTTCCGATACGTGAATTACGTCGGGTTCCGATACTGATCCGGGTTTGGATCGGTCCCATCCCTAGATTTTACACACACACACACACACACACATATATATATATATATATATATATATATATATATATATATATATATATATATATATATATATATATACACAAGGTCTGTCCATAAAGTAACGGTCCTTTTTATTTTTTTCAAAAACTATATGGATTTCATTCTTATGTTTTTACGTCAGACATGCTTGAACCATCGTGCGCATGCATGAGTTTTTCCATGCCTGTCGGTGACGTCATTCACCTGTGAGCACGCCTTGTGGAAGGAGTGGTCCCGCCCCCTCATCAGATTTTCATTGTCTGGAAATGGCGGAATGAAAAGGACTTTTTTTTCATCAGAATTTTTTCAGAAGCTGTTAGAGACTGGCACCTGGAAACCATTCGAAAAATTTATCTGGCTTTCGGTGAAAATTTTACGGGCTTCACAGAGAATAAGGACTTTAACTACAGCTTTAAGGACACCTTTAAGGGCGGTCGGTGCGCCGCGCTCCGAGCTGCGACGATGAGGCACAAACCACTGGATCATTTCTAAGCTGATTGTTGTGTGGACCGCCAGAAGAGGAGGTACTGCTGGCCCACCACCACCAGATGACGCCCTGCCTGGAGTGCGGGCTTCAGACTCGAGAGGGCGCTGCCGCCACGGACACAGCCGAGGGTGACAGCTGTTACTCATCATCTCATGACAGCTGTCACCCATCTACACTTCATCATTCTCCTCCATAAAAACCGGACTTCATCTCCACCTCGTTGCCGAGATATCATCTACCAGTAGAGGTAATATTCTCAGCCGTGTAACTAACTGTGTTTAGTCTGAACTCATTTTTGTAGCTGTTTTTCCTGTGGAGTGCATTGTCTGGAGATTGGCGTGACCAGCGACAGCTTCGCTTCACACCCCGCCAGATAAGTGCTTTGTGACAGGAGCTGCACGTGTGGATGAAAGGTGGAGGTGGAATTCCCACCATTTGTTATTACTGGGTGTGCACACACCCACCTTTGATTGTTTCTGCTCCTCGCCAGCAGTACCAGATCCGACGCTCAGAGACGGTGGCCACCTGGGGACTCGGGACTTGGCGGCTCCAGTATTCTCCAGGTTCAGTGGCGGAGGAAATCGTGTGGTTCCGGTTCTTCTCAGGACAGACGTCTTCTATCCTCGAGCCTACCCACACGTCACCTTTGTGATTGACTATTGTCTTACATTCTGTAATCTGTTGTATTGTGGTTGTGCTCATTCACAACAGTAAAAGTGTTCATTTTTGACTCTATCATTGTCCGTTCATTTACGCCCCCTGTTGTGGGTCCGTGTCACGACACTTTCCCAACAGGATATCTCGGCCAGCGTCATGGATCCCGAGGGGCGTCACCCAGCCGTTGAACAGCCAGTGGAAGAGCAGGGTGCACGGGCGTCTGCAGGAGGCGTGTTTGGTGAGTTGCACCAAATCCTCACCGCCTTTACTGCTCGGTTGGATCAGATGACCGAGCAAAACGTCATCCTTAATCGCAGGAAGGAGGCTCTCACCGCACAGGTGGAAGCGCACGCTCAGGGCGCTGCTGCAGCTCCTCCTCCTGCCGACCCATTGCAGAATACAGACGTTCCACTGGTCGTTCAACTACCCCCCCCACCATCCCCTGAAGCATACATAAGCCCCCCAGAGCCGCACGGGGGTTGTGTGGAGACGTGCGCGGACTTTCTTATGCAGTGTTCACTCGTCTTTGCACAACGTCCCGTAATGTACGCGTCTGATGCCAGTAAGGTGGCTTATGTCATTAACTTGCTCCGAGGTGAGGCACGCGCCTGGGCTACGGCGCTTTGGGAGCAAAATTCACGGCTCCTTCACACGTATGCTGGGTTTGTGAGGGAGTTCAAAATGGTTTTTGATCACCCTAATAGAGGAGAAACAGCTTCAACTGTGCTGCTGTCAATGAGACAGGGGCGCCGGAGCGCAGCCGCTTATGCAGTCGACTTCCGCATCGCGGCTGCGAGGTCCGGCTGGAATGACGCTGCGCTCCGCGCTGCCTTCATAAACGGACTGTCGTCGGTCCTGAAGGAGCACCTTGTGGCTAATGACGAACCGCGAGATTTAGATGGGCTTATCAATCTCGTTATACGGTTAGACAATCGGTTGGAGGAACGCCGTCGGGAGCGAGACGAAGGACGTGGCCGGGTACGCGCCGTCCCTCTCCCTTCCGGTTCTGAAAGGGTTCTGCCCTCCCCACGCTCCACAGCCGCAGCGCTCCATGTGGCAACAGCTCCCCCTGCTGACGCTGCTATGGAAATGCACAGGGCCAAAATGAGAAGAGATGACAGAATGAGGAGGCTGGTCCGTGGGGAGTGTTTTCTCTGCAGCTCAAAAGAGCACATACAGAAAAACTGCCCCAAACGGCCAAAACGACAACACTCGCCCTTAGAGGTTGGGCTAAGGGGGGGTCATAACATTCACGTGGGACACACACGTATTGCCACATGACTCCCAGTTACAATCCTGAGCGGGGATTTAACCCTTCAAGCCCCAGCACTGGTGGACACGGGGTCGGAAGGGAATCTGCTAGACAGCAGGTGGGCTAGGGAGGTAGGGCTCCCTCTGGTGGCGCTCCCTTCGCCATTGCAGGTGCGGGCACTAGATGGCACCCTTCTCCCTTTAATCATGCACAAGACACAACCAGTAACTCTGGTGGTGTCTGGAAATCATTGGGAGGAGATTGGGTTTTTTGTGACTCCTTCTACCTCCCGCATGATTTCGGGCTTCCCGTGGATGTTGAAGCACAATCCCCGGATTGATTGGCCGTCTGGGGTGGTGGTTCAGTGGAGCGAAACCTGCCATCGGGTGTGTTTAGGATCCTCGGTTCCTCCCGGTTTACATGCTAAGGAGGAGGTCAAAGTCCCTCCCAATCTGACAGCGGTGCCGGTTGAGTACCACGATCTTGCTGACGTCTTCAGCAAGGATCTGGCACTCACCCTTCCCCCGCACCGTCCGTACGATTGTGCCATTGATTTGATTCCAGGCGTGGAGTTCCTGTCCAGCAGGCTGTACAACCTCTCACAACCTGAGCGCGAATCAATGGAGACCTACATCCGGGACTCATTAGCTGCTGGGCTGATCCAGAATTCCACCTCCCCGATGGGTGCAGGTTTCTTTTTTGTGGGCAAGAAAGATGGCGGACTCCGTCCATGCATTGATTACAGGGGGCTGAATGAGATTACGGTTCGCAACCGATACCCGTTGCCGTTGTTAGATTCTGTGTTCATCCCCCTGCATGGGGCCAAAATATTTACAAAGTTGGATCTTAGGAATGCGTATCACCTGGTTCGGGTCCGGAAGGAAGACGAGTGGAAGACGGCATTTAACACCTTGTTAGGTCACTTCGAGTACCTGGTCATGCCGTTCGGCCTCACTAACGCCCCCGCGACGTTCCAAGCTTTCGTAAATGACGTCTTGCGGGACTTCCTGCACCGATTCGTCTTCGTATATCTGGACGATATACTCATCTTTTCTCTGGTTCCTGAGACTCATGTCCAGCATGTACGTCAGGTCCTGCAGCGGTTGTTGGAGAACCGGCTATTTGTGAAGGGCGAGAAGTGCGAGTTCCACCGCACCTCTTTGTCCTTCCTGGGCTTTATCATCTCCTCCAACTCCGTCGCCCCTGATCCGGCCAAGGTTGCGGCGGTGAGAGATTGGCCCCAACCAACAAGCCGCAGGAAGCTGCAACAGTTCCTCGGCTTTGCAAATTTCTACAGGAGGTTCATTAAGGGCTACAGTCAGGTAGTTAGCCTCCTGACAGCCCTGACCTCTCCAAAAGTCCCCTTCACCTGGTTGGATCGGTGTGAAGCCGCGTTCAAGGAGTTGAAACGCCGGTTCTCGACTGCACCAGTTCTGGTGCAGCCCGACCCTAGTCGCCAGTTCGTGGTTGAAGTGGACGCCTCTGACTCAGGGATAGGAGCCGTGCTTTCCCAGAGCGGAGAGACCGATAAGGTTCTTCACCCGTGTGCTTATTTTTCCCGCAGGTTGACCCCGGCGGAACTATGACGTCGGCAATCGAGAACTCCTTGCGGTGAAAGAGGCTCTTGAGGAGTGGAGACACCTGTTGGAGGGAGCGTCTGTGCCATTTACGGTTTTCACTGACCATCGGAACCTGGAGTATATCAGGACTGCCAAGCGGCTGAACCCCAGGCAAGCCCGCTGGTCACTGTTCTTCGGTCGTTTTGACTTCCAAATCACTTACCGCCCCGGGACCAAGAACCAGAGATCAGATGCCTTGTCCCGGGTGCACGAAGATGAAGTCAAAACTGAGCTGTTGGATCCACCGGAGTCCATCATTCCAGAGTCCACTATCATGGCAACCCTCACCTGGGACGTTGAGAAGACCGTCCGGGAGGCCCTGGAACGGAGCCCGGACCCCGGAACTGGTCCAAGGAACAGACTTTACGTCCCACCAGAGGCTAGAGCTGCAGTTCTGGATTTCTGTCACGGTTCCAAGCTCTCCTGTCATCCAGGGGTGCGAAGGACCGTGGCAGTTATCCGGCAGCGCTTCTGGTGGGCGTCCATGGAGGCCGACGTCCGGGAGTATATCCAGGCCTGCACCACCTGTGCCAGGGGCAAAGCCGAGCACAAAAAGACCCAAGGGCTTCTCCAGCCGCTGCCAATGCCTCATCGCCCCTGGTCCCATATCGGCCTGGATTTCGTCACGGGCCTCCCGCCGTCCCAGGGCAACACCACCATCCTCACGATAGTGGACCGATTCTCCAAGGCGGCCCACTTTGTGGCCCTCCCGAAGCTCCCTACTGCCCAGGTGGCTGCTGACCTCCTGGTCCACCACGTCGTCCGTCTGCATGGGATACCAACTGACATTGTCTCGGATCGTGGTCCCCAGTTTTCCTCTCAAGTCTGGTGGAGTTTCTGCAGAGAACTGGGGGCCACCGTGAGCCTCTCGTCCGGGTACCACCCACAGACGAACGGACAGGTAGAACGGGCCAACCAAGAGCTGGAACAGACCCTTCGCTGTGTGACATCCGCGCATGCGACGGCCTGGAGTAACCATCTGGCCTGGATCGAGTATGCCCATAACAGTCAGGTGTCTTCTGCCACCGGCCTCTCCCCATTTGAGGTGTGTCTGGGGTACCAGCCCCCATTGTTTCCCGTGGTGGAGGGAGAGGTCGGTGTGCCCTCGGTCCACGCCCACCTGCGGAGGTGCTGTCGGGTGTGGCGCACCGCCCGTTCTGCCTTGTTGAAGGCCCGGACGAGGGCTAAGGCCCATGCAGACCGCCGGCAGACCCCGGCCCCTGCATACCAGCCCGGGCAGGAGGTGTGGTTGTCTACGAAGGACATTCCCTTACAAGTGGACTCCCCGAAATTGAAGGACAGGTACATTGGCCCCTTCAAGATCCTCAAGGTCCTCAGCCCGGCCGCAGTGAAGCTCCAACTCCCAGCTTCACTGCGGATCCACCCCGTGTTCCATGTTTCCCGGATCAAACCACGCCATACCTCACCCCTCTGTGCTCCCGGTCCGGCGCCGCCTCCTGCCCGCATCGTTGGCGGGGAGCCGGCTTGGACCGTGCGCCGGCTCCTGGACGTCCGTCGGATGGGCCGGGGGTTTCAGTATCTGGTGGACTGGGAGGGGTATGGACCCGAAGAACGCTCCTGGGTGAAGAGGAGCTTCATCCTGGATCCGGCCCGTTGAGGGGGGGGTCCTGTTGTGTGGGCCGCCAGAAGAGGAGGTACTGCTGGCCCACCACCACCAGATGGCGCCCTGCCTGGAGTGCGGGCTTCAGGCTCGAGAGGGCGCTGCCGCCACGGACACAGCCGAGGGTGACAGCTGTTACTCATCATCTCATGACAGCTGTCACCCATCTACACTTCGTCATTCTCCTCCATAAAAACCGGACTTCATCTCCACCTCGTTGCCGAGATATCATCTACCAGTAGAGGTAATATTCTCAGCCATGTAACTAACTGTGTTTAGTCTGAACTCATTTTTGCAGCTGTTTTTCCTGTGGAGTGCATTGTCTGGAGATTGGCGTGACCAGCGACAGCTTCGCTTCACACCCCGCCAGATAAGTGCTTTGTGACAGGAGCTGCACGTGTGGATGAGAGGTGGAGGTGGAATTCCCACCATTTGTTATTACTGGGTGTGCACACACCCACCTTTGATTGTTTCTGCTCCTCGCCAGCAGTACCAGATCCGACGCTCGGAGACGGTGGCCACCTGGGGACTCAGGACTTGGCGGCTCCAGTATTCTCCAGGTTCAGTGGCGGAGGAAATCGTGTGGTTCCGGTTCTTCTCAGGACAGATGTCTTCTATCCTCAAGCCTGCCCACACGTCACCTTTGTGATTGACTATTGTCTTACATTCTGTAATCTGTTGTATTGTGGTTGTGCTCATTCACAACAGTAAAAGTGTTCATTTTTGACTCTGTCATTGTCCGTTCATTTACGCCCCCTATTGTGGGTCCGTGTCATGACACTTTCCCAACACTGATGGCTCTGTGGATACGAGACCATCGTGTGCTCTTTCTCTGGTTATCACAAGAGCTGGACATCAGCCATTTTCCGGCAGATTTCACTTTTAACAAGAGATTTTGTCATGGAAAGCCGCGCGGAGGCTTCGTGCGTCACGATCAATTCGCTGATGAAGCGAGACAAAGGAACACCTCCGTTTTGGAGTGTTAGAGGACAAGTTGGGACATGTCCAGCTCTCCAGTTCTCTTATACTCACTCGACTGGTAAACACTGAAAGCTGAGATAGGCATGATAAAGTGCTGATCCTGACCTTTTATGAAACTTCTCTGCTAGTTACACGACGTCCTGCATCAACAGAGCCTTAAATTTGGAGGTGATCAGCTCATTTCAGCCTGTCGATCGCGGCTCGGAGCGCGGCGCGCCCTCCGGCGTCCTTAAAGCGGCAGTAACACTCCTTAATCTCTCTGAAGCCCATAAAATTTTCACCGAAAGCCAACCGAATTATGTGTCGGATGCAGCCCGGAGAACCGACCAGCGTTTGAAGGACCCAGTATAAAATAAGCAGAGCACGGTACAAAGGATAACAGAGTTTAATGAACATAACAGTGCTGTGAAAAATATAAAAGTGTGCGGTCTGGCGTGGTGGATTGTGGTGCGCTCCCAGCAGCGCTAACGGTCCGGAGCCAGAACTGGTTCGGACCCAAGGACCCCGCCGACACCCCCCAGGTGGCCGCGACAAACCAAGTCTGTGAAAGAAGGAATCATTATGTGAGTCCACACTCAACACACAGAGAGAACGCTCAAAGGTGCACAAACAGCAAACACTTCCTGGCTTAATTACTAATCAGCTTCCCACCCTGCAGGCATGGAACATCCAGTTCACAAAACTCCACTGCAGTGGAAGCTGATTTAAACGACCAACATACAGCTCAATATAATAAGGTGTGAGGGACACCACATTTACTGACTGTATAAATGTTAGTCACAAAATCTAACGTACCTCAGGAAGTGTGCTGACGAGTGTGAGACCTCACCCTCTCCTCTTTCACAGACCATGCATCAAACCTGGACGTTCTCTGCATCCACTGATGATGAGATGGCTCCCGAGACGACGATCTCACCCGTCTGGTCACAAGGTCGAGTCTCTGGCAAATACACACTGTGTACTCCAGTCTTAAATGCCACCATGTTCCAATCCATGTAGATGCACCACAGCTGTGAGTCCTGATGAGCCGCAGGTGATCAGCCTCAGGTGATCAGGGTGAGGTCCTGATAAACTCAGCTACACAGCCACTCAGTCCCAAATGCAAGCCACCTGGAAGGAAAAACAAAAGACAGAAACAAAAAGGCAGCTAGGCCCCCCCAGCCATACAACACGAATCTTCTAAATGGTTTCCAGCTGGTTGTCTGGCAGAGTTTCTGAAAAGATTTTAATGCAACAAAACGGCAGTCCTTCAGACATTCTTCTGACAATGAAAAAAACGACGAGAGGGGTGGACCAGTGCTCACACAAAGCCTGCTCACAGGCGAATGACGCAACCGACAGGCGTGAAAAAACTCACGCATGCGCACTTAGGTTCAAGCTTGGCTGATGCAATCACACGTGATTCAAATCCATATGGTTTTTCAATGTGACCTCAATCTGAACAGTCATATCAGAATTCATGTACTTTGATGTCACTCTTGATTGATGTGTGTCACAAATATGTCCCGGTGGCAGTCACTGCACAAATATCTCCACCTAAACATCTGTCCATACCTTTGACATCCTGAAATGAAGGATGAAATTAAGTATAGTTCACAATTACACCCCCACGCCAATGGTCAGAGACACTGAAGTAAATATTAAGCCTGATCACTACTCATCCTAAAAAAAGAAATATTAAAATTTTAGCCTAAAGTGTAGCCTGACATTCCAAATACGGGTGCGGCTGTGTATCATTCCTGCATGCCGCAATCAGCACGCTACAATACCCAGAAAAATGATCATCATACATCATCATGCAGGTAATATTAAATAATGAACTTTTGTTGGATTGTCTATGACTGAGAAAGAAGTCACTGAATAGCAGTTTTAGAAAATAACCAGTTCATTGATTGAAAAAAGTTTCATGACTGCTGTCATCAAAAATTAATTTTTCTGCTCTGCAATTTTACCAAAAGTTCTGTGACTCACAGGATAATGATTATGATGATGATGATGTTAAGTCTATGTAGTTATGTATTTATATTTTTAAGTTGCTGAAACGTCGGGTAGCCGGTGCACTTTCAGTGAGATGCTGTGAGCCTCCACACCCCCCCAAAAGACAAAAAAACGTGTGTATACATAAGCAGACGTGTACGAAATGTGGAGTGAGACAGAGCGAGATATAAGGTCACCCTCCACTTTTTTCCTGTGTAAATTCAATCTCTGGTCTTGTTTTTGTTTTATTTTGTGCCTGCGGGTCAATTCAGGATGGTGAACAGTTCACACTGGAATCTGATATTGGTCTCATTAAAAAAAATAAATAATGTGAACAGGACAACAACTCAGATGTGAGCAGTAGATTGGAATTGAGCATTAAGGCCTGCAGCTAGCCATTTAACAAAACATAAAACTCTAACTGTGAAACAAATATTATGTTCTAAGGTCAGATGTTTATTATTGTTGTTGTTTTAAAATTATGATATCTGTCCTTGTAATTTTGGAAATATCGCACCAAAATCAATCTGAAATGTTTGATTAGGCCAGCCCTAGTTTCAATCACAGCTGTTTGTGATATCTGATCATTTATCCAGCATCTACGAACCATCCAGCGATGGCTGTAATATGTAATATCCCAGAGCTATGTAATATCCCAGATAGACAAAACAATCAATCTGGTGCAGCATAGTTTTCCAGATGCAGTAGAGTTTGTCCTTATTGTGTGCTCTCTTAACACGGTGAGTTACAAGATGACAGCATGTATTGTTTTTGAGTTATTGTCTACACTACCTGGCTGGGATGGTCTAACTCAATCATCATTCGCCCACTCAGCTACATTTTCACTGTTCAAGGCCTACAATGTTACCAGTGCAGGGAATAATATCTTGTCTTATTTATATAGTGCAGCACATCATGAGCAGAGGGAGATCAAGGAGTGACCAATATAATCATAGCCAACAGGTAGGATGGTGGGGTGAAGGTGGGGCAGTTTGCCATGCAAACAAGGCACAATTTGTATGCAGAGAAGCTTGCAGCAGGTAGTGAAGCAGGCATTTTGCAGTGGATTAGTGGATCAACAAACAGGAAGAGCATTAAGCTGATATGGATCACATAATGGAGTGATAGGTGTGTGTAATGTAGGCTTGTTGTACGGTATACAAATAACAAATGTTTATGAGTGCAATAGGAAGAATATTTCATGAGATGAAAGATGAAATGTTCCATTCAATCACGGTGTGTAATGGTGCAAAAAGTATAGAACCAGAATTGCACAGTAAATGGAACAAAGTTGCAAATGGGACAAATGATCAATATCACATGACATACAAACCAATCAAATGGCAAGGATCTATTTAGGTCTTATATGTGATAAGTGTTTAGACCAGCTCAAGTTGGCTGCCTGAACTGGTATGCTGTCATGGGCTTGTAGACATGCTCCAATTATGTCATTCTGAGGTCGCTACCAGTAATTCTCACATCAAATGTGCAGCGGCCACACTACTGTATACAGTATTCATCCTCCTCCAAGCTTAAACTTAGTAACATTTTGTACTGACAGACATTGTAACATTACCAAATTATAATTCATTTTTCCACACTGGGGTATTACATAGGTAATGAGTAATGCCACCCTTGATAATGAGCTCAAAGCCTTTTTTTAAATTAGAAACTGTCATTTTAATCATTATAAAGAGACTCTGTGGAGTAACCTGCAGTATTAGCTGTACAAATAACCCTTTCAGTTCAAAGTAAAATTACCCCATGTCATTACACAGAAAGCCATGCAATCAGACAAGTGCCAGTAGAAGTCATAAATTCTTTTAATAGTTTTTTTTTCCCCCTAATGCTTCTCTCGATTATGGGTAATAGCTGGCTCATACCATTTAGAATATGTATGATTTATATATATATATATATATACTCAACAAAAATATAAATGCAACACTTTTGGTTTTGCTCCTATTTTGTATGAGATGAACTCAAAGATCTAAAACTTTTTCCACATACACAATATCACCATTTCCCTCAAATATTGTTCACAAACCAGTCTAAATCTGTGATAGTGAGCACTTCTCCTTTGCTGAGATAATCCATCCCACCTGACAGGTATGCCATATCAAGATGCTGATTAGACACCATGATTAGTGCACAGGTGTGCCTTAGACTGTCCACAATAAAAGGCCACTCTGAAAGGTGCAGTTTTATCACACAGCACAATGCCATAGATGTCACAAGATTTGAGGGAGCGTGCAATTGGCATGCTGACAGCAGGAATGTCAACCAGAGCTGTTGCTCGTGTATTGAATGTTCATTTCTCTACCATAAGCCGTCTCCAAAGGCGTTTCAGAGAATTTGGCAGTACATCCAACCAGCCTCACAACCGCAGACCACGTGTAACCACACCAGCCCAGGACCTCCACATCCAGCATGTTCACCTCCAAGATCGTCTGAGACCAGCCACTCGGACAGCTGCTGAAACAATCGGTTTGCATAACCAAAGAATTTCTGCACAAACTGCCAGAAACCGTCTCAGGGAAGCTCATCTGCATGCTCGTCGTCCTCATCGGGGTCTCGACCTGACTCCAGTTCATCGCCATAACCGACTTGAGTGGGTAAATGCTCACATTCACTGGCGTTTGGCACGTTGGAGAGGTGTTCTCTTCACAGATGATGCCAAGGAGATGTGTTGCACTGCATGAGGCAAATGGTGGTCACACCAGATACTGACTGGTATCCCCCCTCAATAAAACAAAACTGCACCTTTCAGAGTGGCCTTTTATTGTGGACAGTCTAAGGCACACCTGTGCACTAATCATGGTGTCTAATCAGCATCTTGGTATGGCACACCTGTGAGGTGGGATGGATTATCTCAGCAAAGGAGAAGTGCTCACTATCACAGATTTAGACTGGTTTGTGAACAATATTTGAGGGAAATGGTGATATTGTGTATGTGGAAAAAGTTTTAGATCTTTGAGTTCATCTCATACAACATGGGAGCAAAAACAAAAGTGTTGCGTTTATATTTTTGTTGAGTATATATATATATATATATATATATATATATATATATATATATATATATATTGCAACAGACTATTGCTGCTTTTTCACATTAAAGTTTATTTTTGCTTCATTTATGTACATAAATCTATACACGCATTTCAAACAGTGTAACCAGCACTGCCCATGGCCCATGTGTGCCCATTACAGTGACTTGGATGTTAAGCAATACATACATTAGAGGGCACTGCTCAAAGCCAAAGGTTTGTGTGACATCAAACATGATGACAGTCAAAGAAGTTGTAATAATGTTTCTACTGCAAAAGAAACTATAGTGTAGTGTAACATGGGGCTTTTGGTGTTGACTTTGATCTAATGGTAGATCCAATAATTTTTTTTTCCACATTTGCTAAGATAATGGTATTTTAGGGCATTTGTCTGCAGATTCTTATGAATAATCTTTATACTGCAGAAAAAAAGATACGTCGAATTTCAAGATCCTGGAAACATGGAGATATGTGTGGATTTCGAAAATGGTGTGAATTCATTGAAAATGAGCGAAAGTCAGTTGCCATGGATACTGCTTGGAGTTCAGAGGGTTGCTGCATGGACTGCAGGGTTATGTTTGAAGGAGTTATTCCCTTGGTGGAGGTATGCACACTACTAAGTGCCCCTCCAGTTTTTTGTGTTTGTGCAAGCAGTTTGCTTTCGTAGACATACTGTCTCTTGGTATTCAGCATAAAAGTGTATGATTTTTCTGCAGTTCACCTTGTATCTGGCAAGTGAGACTGACTGACAGATTGGGCTGTGTGAATGCCATCTCCTCAGTTTGGCTGCCTGTGTGTTTCTGCCTCGCTCCTCTTTCCTGTCTCCTCCCTCCCTCTGTCTCATCTCCCTGTTACCCTGCTTCAGTGGTGACCAGCAGGGCAAGGGACATTTTCCTTCATTCGCCTTATCTAGCGAGCCGTACTGGCAGGCCCTATCCTTGGATTAAGTCCACTCATTCTTCCATAGCTCTCGCTACACACCTGAAGGATCAGCTGTCCAGGTTAGCCGCCCCTGTGCTTGAGCGAAGACGGTTTCTTTTATGTGAGGTTAAAATGCCAGAGGCACCAACGAGTGTTCTGTGTGTGTCTTAGCACTACGCTCTTCCATTAGCAGTTCTCACTTGGCAGCTGTATTACAACTAGTTGCACTAATAGATGAAGGATAGAGGGGGATTATTGAACAGGGAGGCCTCAGCTGAGTTTCAATTTCAATTCAATTTATTTCGTTTGTATAGCACCAAATCACAATGAACCTGCCTCAAGGCGCTTCACACAAGTAAGGTCTAACCTTACCAACCCCTAAAGCAAGCACACAGGCAACAGTGGTAAGGAAAAGCTCCCTCTGATTATATTCAGGAAGAAACCTCAAGCAGACCAGACTCAAAGGGGTGACCCACTGCTGAGGCCATTCTAACATTTAGGATTTTGTAAAGTTTTACAAAGCAAAAGAAACAGAAAGCAGGAAATCAAACAACATAACACAGCAAAAAAAAAGAAAAAAAAAAAAGAAGATGAATTTGATGAGAAGTCCACGGAGGCATTTGCACCACAGGCAGAGGTCATCAAGCATTCCTCATGCCGTCAGTGGGACTGTTCCTGCAACAACATCCATTCCTATGCAACATTATCTCTACATCGTGTATCAACAGAGAGAAAAAGAGCACAATGAGTCACCCAGAAAAACTACACCTAAGGTATTATTCATCAACAGTAAATGGACAGGAAAGCAGAGAAATTACTAAGGTGATTGCCAGCCGCTAGCCCTAAGCTTCACAGACCCCGAATCTAGATGAAGTTGAGGCAGAGACCTGTTCTGTCACTAATAAAATTAATTTAAAAGGATAGGAAGCATAGTACTATACTATGTCAGTATGCTAGCCATACGAGAGGGAGAATAAATCCGTCTTAATTCTGGACTTGAAAGTCTCTACAGAATCTGACTGTTTTATTGATTCAGGGAGATTATTCCACAAAACAGGGGTACGATAAGAGAAAGCTCTATGACCCACAGACTTTTTATTCATCCTAGGGACACAAAGTAGTCCTGCGCCCTGAGAACACAGAGCCCGGGCCGGTACATAGGGTTTAATTAGGTCAGCTAAGTAGGAGGTGCCAGTACGTGAACAATTTTATAATAGCAGAACCTTAAAATGACTGAATGCCTTTGAATTACTTTGTTTGTCCCTGTGCTACCATTACAGTTATAAAATTGTACCATATAATCAGCAACCATTTCCTGCTGGTTTACATTGCATATCAGTTTCTTTGGCAGAGGCATTGAAAGGACTAATTATGCTTTTTACCATAATGATTATTTCATAGTGGTGAAAGAAAAAATACTTGAGTAGACATCAAGCTCATTTCTGTGTTTTTTTGTTGTTGTTGTTTGTCCTCCATCTTGTATTAGAAATTACTTTGTTTTTGGGTGAAAATCAAATACTGCAGATAGAATCCAGCAAATGTCTTTTCAAAAAACTCAACACGTGGTGACTGATAACAGAATATTTTAAATTCTGTTCTTAAAATTCAAGCTGCCAATAGTACTAACCATGACTGTGCTCTGAACAGCCCAGTCTCACACTTTTTCTTCGTGCTCCCGTCATGAAATGAGTCAAATTTTCGTGACACGTTTTTTTAAACTCAACCATAACCTAATCCTACTCCTTCCCCCCCACCCTAACCATTACCACCCCCACCCCCCCCCCATCACGGAATGAATTAGAATGAATTTGTGCTGCCGTGACGAAAATGAGGCGCTTTTTGTCACAATATCACGACCCAGTAGATTAATGTATAGTTCGTGCTGCTGAATCACGCCTTGCCGTGAGACTGGGTTGCTCTGAGTGATCCTTTTGAGCTGTTGTGGTGGTTTTTAAATGGACTGCTGAATGCCAAATACATGAACACTTACACGTGCAGGAAAAACATGACACTGTAACTTCCTCTAGGACTTATTCCCAGTCGAGCAGAACATTATATATAGTCCATATGTTATGTGTCAGACAGGACCCAGCACTAAAAATAACCAGAAAGCGGTTCCTTCAACAAAAAACAATTTATTTTTCACCTGTGCCTAAATAAATTATACAAAAAACCCCAACCCAATGTCCTTCAAGAGGAGTGACTGCTGGCACGCTCTCCAGTGTTCATGGGGAGAGACGTCCGGTGCTCCTGGACTCACTACCATCAAACAGACACCCCCCAGGTGGACACGACAAACTGACTCTCTGTTGAAGCACAGAAGATATGAGGTACATTAGCAGTTATAGCAATTTATTTCACAAAACACATGCTATCAGCAACACATCAAGGTCTGTACTTTTTATCTTTATGCACATGAGCAGCTTCTCACAATAAGTGGAGGATCACTTATCCTGCACGCCACAGCAGTGAGAAGCAAGCCACACCATTCTCATCACAATTTCACGTATACTATGTAGCAAAACATCAAGTTACTATCTACAATTAGTCCAACAGTTAATTACCTTTACTGTGTGCTGACAGCATGTGTCCTCACCCTTCCTAGCGCCAAATCACAACAAACAGTTGCCCCAAGGCGCTTTACATACATTCAATATTTACCTCCACCAAGGAGGTTATGTTTTCGGTTGCGTCCATTTGTTTGTTGGTTGGTTTGTTAGCAGGATTACTCAAAAAATCCTCAACGGATTTCAATGAAATTTCTACCAGGGGTGTATCTTGGCCTAACTTAGAAGTCATTAAACTTTGGTAATGATCCAGAACATGATCCGGATCCAGTAATTTTTTTATGGATTCTTTATAATTGCAGGATAGGGCCAATTTCAACATTTTTACATCTAACTTCATGAAGACGGGTCACAAAGGCTGAACAAAAATTAAGTTACGACACAACAATAATTTAGCATTTGTTTCTCCTCATTGAATAAACTTGTTATTAGAAAATAAAAAACTTGTGTAGTTCATGCAGTTTCTCTTTATAAATACATTTGCTGAAGATCTAAGGGTTTAACCCTCTGGGGCCAGCACCGTCGTATACGACGGTTGAGACCAAGCTTTACTAAATTATAAACTTTTTAATGATATGAGATAGAAACGTACTTTTTTTGCTGAAAAGTTAATTCCGTCCACCATCTTTGTACTCCTCATAGAAGCTGTGTGATGACGTGAGCAATGTGAGTGTCCGATCGGAATTGGTCCACCGTCACATGGTTTTCCAAAATCCAGTCGTAGGGCAGATTCACCTCATATGACACACCAAAGATTGTTTTTAGGAGTGATGTGTTACTAGTTTATTATAGTTTGCTGTGTGTTTTGAATAAATGTGTGTGGAAAATTATTTTCCACTTTACTTTTTCCTTTCTTATTTCTGATTGTAAACCTTTATTACACTTATAAAACACAACTATAGAATATATATTTTGAAAGTACAGGTTGTCCTGAAAAAAAAAGATACATAAAACTTGATTGTGGGATGCAGGGAGAGCTGTTAACAGCAACAATAAAACATTTATGCCAGATGAGTGAATTGTCCAAAAAAGGCCCTCGGACCCCAGAGGGTTAACCACTGAATCTGAAGCATGACGGTAGATGCATGAAACGACGTCATGTGACCCTATGGCCTTGGCAGAGGTTTGCACTCTCTGAGTGCTTCTAGTTAGCTCATGAAAACACATTCACAGTATCACATAAAGATCAGAAACACGTCAGATGACACAAATTGCTTGTTATATACATTTATGAAATGTAATCTTTAATGATGGTGGTTTGATTTTGGAACTAATTTCTTTCCTTGACTTTCAGACAAATGTCTTCATAGAAACTGAACTGAACTGAAGCAATAACACATGAATGCAGCTGCAAGCACCAGTAACTGGAACCATGCAGTGCACCCCGAGAGGTTAAATGACACCATTATTTTGAACTTCCTCACAATGGCATCCTGAGCACACGTGCCAAATTTGAGTTTGATACATCATGAGACTGAGACAAACCTGGGAAAGCTTATGGAGGCATGTGCTCACTGGACAGTAGTGTTTGGTGCTTTCCAGGAGAAGAAGGTCCAAGTCCTTGGGGTTCTGGTGCTTGCTGTGTTACGGTATGGTTGTGAGACTTGGATGGTAACCAGTGACTTAATGTGGCAACTGGATGTCTTTGGTACTAGGTTTCTTTGGAGGATCCTTGGGTACCGCTGGAATGACTTTATACCAAACAAACAGTTATTTTGGGAGACTCAGATGAGGCGCATCACTTGCACTGTGAGGGAACGTCAGCTGTAATATTTTGGCCATGTGGTGCATTTCTGTGAGCATGATCCTGTGTCGCAGACTGAACGGTCCCCCCTAAAAACTGGTCCGCCCTGCCTTCACTGCACATGCGTCATTTCGGAGTTAAGCAGCACATCTGAGTCTGACTCTCTACACCCAAAACGATCAAAGGGAATAATGTGATTATTAACCATCAGATGACAAAGTAAAACCTCTTAAATCATTCTAAAATCAGTTTTAAGCAGAAACGAGGCAATAATCTGTGAGTCGCCGACGCATCGAAATGACGTATGCGTGGCTAGACATCTTGCTGCTGCGGCGCTCTGATTGCTTCCTCTGTCTTTTATTCTGAAATAATGCTGAACTTATGTGGAAATGATTGTTGTACAAAAGCTTCACATATCTGTCACTGAGACAGATATCTGCAGTTTGAAGCAGAAAGAGGCAATAATTGGTGACGCTGATGCTCAGAAATGACACTGCTGTGATCCGAAATGACACACGCACACTGAAGGCAGGGCAGACTGATTTTTAGGAAGGACCGTTCGGGTGGTGACACTGGCATGCAGGTGTCTGAGAGGGGATGCCCACGTTTCACCTGGCTGTGGCAGATAGATGGCTGCTTTTAAGAGTTTGGGTTTGGCTTGTTGTTTGCCTGGGTGGTTGCCATCCAGGACTCGGGGTGGTAGTGTGGTGGATGCAGCTTTGCGTAGCACCAGTGCATGATCCCATAACTGATCTGACCTGGTTATGGTGCTGATGTGAAACGTGATGGACAAGCACCTGCACACAAAGAGAGATGAGACACAAAGAGAGCATGAAATTATACCCCCCCCAAATCCTGACCTGCTGCGTGTTGGGGATAAATACCCCCCCCTACACACACAGTCGCACACACACAGTCGCACACATCATGTACATCCCAGTCCAGGCAAAATAACGATCAGATCAGTGATCTCAACATCTGGGAAGCTCTTGCAACTCTTCTATCATCCTTTTTCTCTTCACCTCACAATAAGATCTGGATGAGAGCTTTTGTTGCTTCTCTTGCCATCTAAGTGGTTTGAATTACTGCAGGCGTTAGACAATAGTATAGTGTAGGGAAGCAATTGCACATGCATGAGGAACGAGTGGGGACAGAATTCAGCTGCACTTGAGCTGAGACACACCACATTGGTCCGGGTCGTCCAAGGAGTTTTTTTTTTTGACTGGCCTGAGCTACAAAGCTGAAATGTGCCTCTGTAGCTAATGAGCAGCAGCGTTTTTCTGCATTTTCATGAATGTGACATTCATTGATGAATGCCAGCTGCCCTGAGATCCTCAGCGGTTAAGGCTCTTAGCCTTGTGAGGGAACGCTGATATCCTTAATCTCATAAAAGATGAAGATTTGTACACTCTGTGGGTCTTGACATCGAATGATATTCCAGAATCAGGTCATTCAGCGGTGGAGTCTATTTGCACAGAGATTTGGGTGCGCACTTAATGCCCTCTGATACACATGTGCACAAGCAAACAAACGCAGACGTCTTGACTTTCCAGTCTTGTGGTGCCTTCTAGTCACTTCTGATGTTTGAGTTCTTGGTGGATGCTGCTGCACATTTTGTGAAAACAGTCGCTCAGGTCAGAGAGCTCCCAGGATGCACGTTCAGATCACTCACTTCCAAAACAAGCAACTTGACAGCATAAATGGCAAAAACCACAATATGATAATCGTCAAGCTCTCATCCACTGTGCTGACTCTACAGTGTGGTGATGTTCCCGCTTGGGCGGTAATGCCTGCGCGATGCTATATGAGACTCACTCTGTAAAATTATGTGGCATTATATGTGATTACACCCTGGAAGTGGACAGCGTATTATTTGCCCACCAGTGGCAGTCAGCACACTTAATGAGATGACAGAGATCTAGATTTTGTTAATTGAGCTATCACAGAAAGATAATGCATGCACAGGCCATCACGGGGTCTGCCTCTCACGCCATCTTTCCTCCGGGGTAAATCTGTTCTTTCCTTGTCTCTGAGCCCATTGCCCTCTGAAATACACTGCTTAATTACAGGGCAACAGAGGGAGGTGGCAAGGACAAAGTGGGAGAAATTAGCAAAAGCCAGAAGAGAAGAGGTTTCAAGTGAATAGATAGAAGGGGTAATATGGTGCAGTAAAGAAAGTTAAGCTGGATTGTTGTGTGGGCCGCCAGAAGAGGAGGTACTGCTGGCCCACCACCAGAGGGCGCCCTGCCTGAAGTGCGGGCTTCAGGCACGAGAGGGCGCTGCCGCCACGGACACAGCCGGGAGTGACAGCTGTCACTCATTAATTCCTGACAGCTGTCACTCATTCTTCATCATCTCACTCCATAAAACCCAGACGTCATCTCCACCTCATCGCCGAGATATCGTACTTCTATGGAGGTAACTTTCTCTGCCTGTAGTAATTGATTCCAAGAGCTATTGTTTTGCAGCTGTCAACCAGAGGACCGGCGTGGGTCGCGACTGTTTCGTCCTACGTCCGTCAGATAAGTGGTTAAACAGACGCTGCACGAGTGTGTGTTAGAGGTGGAGGTGGCATTCCCACCGTTGTTGTTACGAGGTGTACACACACCCACACTTGACTGTCTTTGTTCTTCACCAGCAGTACCAGATCTGACAGTCGGGGACGGTGATCACCTGGGAATTCGGGACTTGGCGGCTCCAGTATTCACCAGGTTCGGTGGCGGCGGAAATCGTGTGGTTCCGGCTCTTCTCAGGACAGATGTCTTCTATCCTCGAGCCTGCCCACACGTCACCTTTGTGGATTGACTGTTATCAGATTCTGAGATTGTCTGTGTATTCGTTGTGCACCTTCACAACATTAAATTGTTACTTTTTGGCTCATCTATTGACCGTTCCTTTGCGCCCCCTGTTGTGGGTCCGTGTCACTACACTTTCACAACACTGGATATGTTCATAATTAGGCATGATTTTAGAAATTGGACTTCTTATTATAATGATTCATGTGTTCCAAGATCTATTGGTTAAAGGATAAGTTCGTTTTTTTTAAGAACCCTAATCACAGTAAAGCAGTCAAGCCTATGTGCTCTATTCACCTTCAATGATTACCTCATTTGCAAGAAATCCATTTTTTAAAAATGTATTTATTAGATTAATCCATAAGAGTCAACAAGGGAACTATCCAAGGAATTAAAATCACGTGTACATTAAAAATAGCAATAAAAATAATATAATCAGCGGCCATTTTAAATCGTTGGCATGCTAGTCGTACAAAGTCAGCTTTTTGTCCCCCAAATATGTCAGTTTATATTAGTATTCCGTTCATCTTATAGAACTTTGGTCAGTTTGTTGATGGTGGATGTAGTGAATGGTAAACAGTCTATATAGAAATTTAACAGTGTAAAACTTGTGCCAAATCAACATGTAGATCCACCTTGGATTTGCTGTGGCGACCCTGCGTGAAAACAAGTGGAGCAGCTGAAGGGACTTATTAACCCATCAGTGTTGCCACAGTTAATTTGAAAAAGTAATCTGATTGGGCAGCGCTGTCTTGTTTGACGGTGGGCGCTAAAGGGGTAAAATATGAAGCATATGATGTAATTTCTCTACTTCCGGGGACAACAACACAGCATTTTCTCTGTGTTTTTGGGCAAATTACATGCAAACAAAGCGTAAATGCAAAGAAAAAGCGACGACTTGGAGAAGTAACTTCAATCTGATTACTGCTTTGGAAATATTAACGTGTTAGATTACTCAATACTGTAAAAAACATTCAGATTAGAGTAATGCGTTACTAAGTAATGCTTTACCTGCATCACTGTAACCTATAACATATATTGCATAAGTAATTAATTGTAAAATGTATGGCTGTATTAATAACTAAACTACGCAATTATCAGGTTTGGAAAGAATTTGGTTATGAATTCATTTGGAGTGCTCCTGCCAGTGTACTACTGACACCTCATGTATTTCCTTTTATAACAGTTATTTTTTGAAAGGTATTTCTCTCATACAATACAGTTTTCAAAGATGAGTGGATCACTCAGAGTTTTGAGGACTTGTAAAAACAAAAGTAAGGTAAACACATAATGACTGTGCATCAGTCAGGGATGTGTCTCTTTTGTCAAGCTTGTTCTGAAAACACACAGCAATCCTCATTAAAGACTGGTCACATAGGTGGTCATGACACCTGTTAAGAAACAAGTAAGACCTATATCAGCCCAGAGACCCATTGGCACTCATTGTTATCCCTTTGATTGCATAGCGTGAAACTTGTGTACTGGTTCTGATTTTAAGAACAAAGGTGATATGCAGAACTACATTAACTACAGTGGGATCACATCAAGGATCTCTTCTTGTTCGCAGTGGTGATGGACAGGTTGACGGACGAGATCAGACAGGAGTCCCCATGGACTATAATGTTCGCAGATGACACTGTGATCTGTGGTGAAAGTAGAGAGCAGGTTGAGACTAGCCTGGAGAGGTGCTCTGGAGAGAAGGGGAATGAAAATCAGTAGGAGCAAGGCTGTGTGTGTGAATGAGAGGGAGCAGAGTGGAATAGTGCGTTTACAAGGAGTAGAGGTGGTTAAGGTAAATGACTTTACTGTAAGTACTTGGGGTCAACTGTTCACCGTAATGGAGAGTGTGGTAGAGAGGTGAAGAAGAGAGTGCAGATAGAATGCAGTGGGTGGAGAAAGGTGGCAGGAGTGATTTCTGGGAGGAGCCAAAAGAAGAAGTCTATGGGTGATTCTTAGACTACAGGCACTTATGATGTCCTTTGATCATATTGTATGAAAAACAGAAAAAAGGGGAAATTTCACACTTTTATAGTTACCTTTACAATGAAAGTGTGTTAAGAAATTTGTTCTAGTAGTCTATGATGACTTTTTCACCCTTTTTCAGCATCATTATATGCAAATATTGCCATTTTGTGCTTGTCCCACACCCAGACTTTTGATCTTCAATGATAAAAATGAATGGTAAAGAAACGTTTTTCTAATGTTTTAAAATATCTCTGAATAAAATATCAGTAAAATAATCAAAACATAATTGGGGTATTCAATGTCATACAACTGTTGTGATTTTTTTTAAACAAAATGTAGTTGTCCCACACTATTGCCGTAATTTCCACCACAACACTGTAATGTCCCTTTAAACAGTTTGTATGAAAGATTGTTTGGGTAGTTTCTATGGAGATAAACAGTGACATCAGAGCACATGTATATAGCGCCAAATCACAACAAACAGTTGCCCCAAGGCGCTTTATATTGTAAGGCAATGGTGTGGTGGAAATTACATTTACAAGGCCAATAGTGCCTGTAGTTAAAGAATCACCCCTATGTTTTAAGTTAAGCTAGTTTATGCTGTGCACATTGATTAACCTAACTAGACTAGCTAACTATTTCCTGTCCAGTAAACAATGATACTATGACTACTACAACGACTACTAATTTCATTTACAGACCACTTTCACACAAAAAGCTTCAATTGCTTTACAATACTTACATTCTTGGCTGTTTGGCTGCTGTGGCTGCTGATCTGCTGTGGCTGCTTCTGTTAGGGATTGCCACAGCAGATGAATCATGTCCATCTCACCCTGTCTTCTGTATCTTCCTCTTTCACATCAACCACCTACATGTCCTCCCTCAGCACATCCTTAAACCTCCTTTTTGGCCTCCCTCTGGTGGCTCCATCCTCAGCATCCTTCTCCCTATATACCCTGGGTCCCTTCTCTGCACATGTCCAAACTATCTCAATCTCACTTTTCTGACTGTCTCCAATCGTCACATCCGAGCTGTCTCTATATGTTCACTTCACTCCTAATCCATCGTCACTCTCAAAGAGAATCGCAACATGGCTGCATGGTGGCTTAGTGGTTAGGACTGGTGCCTCACAGCAAGAAGGTCGTGGGATTGCTTTCAGTCCTTTCTGTGTGGAGTTTGCATGTTCTCCCCGTGTCTGCATGGGTTTCCTCCTGGCACTAGGGTTTTCTCCCACAATCAAAAACATGCTTATTTAGGGTCTGCCCCTTTATCTGCCTCTGACCAAGGCAGCGTCTCTACATCTGGAGTTGGTCCCTGGGTGCCAGACTGTGGCTGCCCACTGCTCCTAGTGGTTGGATTGTGCCTAACTGTAATTAGGATGGGTTAAAAGCAGAGGACATGGAGTTTCGTTGGAAGGGGCAGAAGGGGTTTAAGCTTTTGAAAATTCAAGGTAAAAATTGGCCATTCTAGGGGTACCCAAAGGGGAAAAGCCAGGTATGACAGCCCATGTCCAGAAGGCTGGGGAAGTTTGTTGAGTGGGCAATCTCATTCTGGGTTAGCCAGTACATGGCCCTCAGTGAGGCAGTCGGAGTCCGTGGACATTTTTAAGTCAAGACTTAAAACCTATTTTTATTCTCTTATGAGTAGTTTTTATTTTATTATGTTTTATTCTTTTGCTCCTGTTTTTAATTAGGTATTTGAATTTTTTAATTTTTATTTATTTATTTAAATTTTTTATGTTGAACTGTTCTGTGTGAGGCATCTTGAGACGGCTTTTGTTGTAATTTGGCGCTTTATAAGCTGATTAAGTTGAAATTGAACAACATTTTATTGAGTCTTAAAGTAAATAAATATGAAATTGGTCACTGGATTGGACTCTGGACTTAATAAACTCTACATGGTGGATCCTTGATCTCTGGACATAAACAGAAATAAAATCTGTTAGTTTTTGTCAAAAGCATTTCCTTTCAGACATTATTATTGGCATGAATGTATCTCCATTTTGGGAGGAAAAAACGTTTTAGTCGATTGTAGTTTATTGTCTGTATTGCAACGTTTGTAAGAGGTGTCATTTTATTTAAAGTGTTATTTAATTCTGAGCGGACACTGTCTCAGCAAAGAGCTGTGCAGCGTTTAAAGCTGTGACAACAGAACGGAGGACGATTCTCTTTTCTCGACTGCAACAAGACAAGAGTCCCAGTTAGTGACTTTAATCCACACAAAAGTGACTCATGATATTTTAATGGCTTTCAGAGGGGTTAAGAAGCGGACCTAACTGCTACATTGAATCGAAGCATTGCTTTGAATCACGCTTCAAACTGGAGTCGCGCTGCAGAAACGGTTGATTACAGACGCTGTATTGAAAATCGTAACGGTCCAAAATAAGCGTAACAGTCCAAAATTATAGTGTAATGGGCCGTAACGCAAGTTTGCGCTAGCTAGAACCCTGAAAACGATAATACATCATATTGCACACAGATGCACATGTTTCTGTTTCAGTCAAAATCTCAGGACCACATTTCCTTTACTGCTCTGAAATGTTCATGAGATGCAATAGGCTGTTTGTGGTAAATATTTAATTCTGTCATACTTGCATCCCATAAACCTTTGGTCAGAATTACTTTAGATTACATGTGAAATTCTGAAGTTGGCAGAACTGAGATACAATTAGAATATGGGAGTAGCAGAGGACTGTTTGGAGAGGACAGCTGGGTAATGTACTGTAGGCCAAGAATGGCTTGGGGAAGTTCAGTGCAGATGCTGCTTGCGTCTCATTGGCTGTTCCATTTTCCTCTTTAATGCAAATGTCTAAACGCATCACGTTCAGTGAATAGACATCTCTATCTCTGCACTTTTTTTGCATGTTGTTTTTGGAAGCACTTTGTGTAATAAGCTCCAAACAGATTTTGCAGTCTGGAAGTTTATCATTAAATACTTTTTCTGGTAACAGTGTTATTTAGAAAGAGACAACAAACTCAGGAAAGGGGAAGGCTCTGGATAAAGAAGAGTCCAGAGAGGTACTCAAAGAAAAGCAAACATAGTTAACATTAATGAGATGCAATGAGATGAAAACGGTGTGGAAGCATTTGGCCAAATTGATCAGGAAATGAGCAGCTTACATATTTATTGTTGTAGCTAAACAGCCTTTTGGGATGTAATAGGATGCATTCACTTAAGCTGTATTTTTTGGTAGCCAGTGATGCGTATGAAAACAAATGCCTCCCTGATGAGGAAAGTTGCTGGAAGAAAGAGACCTGAGGTTTCCTCCATGCAGCTTTGTGGAGCATGTACTTCTTGGACACAGCAGTCCATCCGTGTTCAGTTTGATGCAGTCATGCCAAACAGTTCATCCTTGCACGGGGCTGCATGATTAAAGGATGACTGGGGCTCTATATAGTTTCTCAAAACGATATGATACAATATGTATCATTGGACGTCCGACACGCGATATGTATCACAATATAAATATATTTATGTGCTTAATGCTGCTTATATGAATTTGATTTAAATCCATGCATAAATTGGAGTGTGTGGTGTTGGTGTGTAACCCAGTTTTTTAATACTTTAGTTATAATACTGAGTGTGTGTTGTATGAGTATTTTCTTTTGTACATTTTCACTTTTTCTTTGCCTTTACCCTATCCCAAATTCACATCAAAACCTACATGTTTGATAGAATTACTAACCTCAAGACCTGTAGCTACATAGAGCTCTCAGCCTCCCTACATGCTGTCTCCGAGCCCCTCTCCGTAGCCGCAGTTCATGGAGGGACATTGCACATAATGCTGGTTTGGAGGTTGATGATTGTATAAAGAAGTGGAGTTCGTTGAGGGACAAATTTGTCCAGAAAAAACAACAAAAAAAAAAACAACCAGGAACAGCGGCAGTGCAGGCGGAAAAGTGCCTGCCTTGTTCTTCACATCATGCCCCCTACCATTCTGGTGGTAAATTGCAGTATGACACTCACCAATGTGACAAGAACTTTGAAAGGGTCACGGCCATGTCAACATCATTGTGTAGCTACAGCATTACGGAGTTGGATAAGCACAAATCAGGCTTAACTGAGCTGATTTTAAAGCTACCTTAGCATTTCCATCCACCCTGGAGATGGGGTTCTCCTGGAATTGCAAACAATTTTTGTTTCAATCTGCCAGACAGGTATCTCTTGCTGTATGATTGTGAGACTTGGGTGCTATCCAGTGACCTAAGACAGTGACTGGATGCCTTTGGTACTAGGTGAATTTGAAGGCTCCTTGGGTATCGCTGGAATGACTGTGTTAAATGAGCGGTTGCTAAGAGAGACTAAGATGAGGAGTATCACGTGCATTGTGAGGGAGCGTCACCTTCTACATCTTGGCCATGTGGCCCATTTCTCTGTGCATGATTGAATACATGGGTGTTGAGGATGCCAGTAGCTGGAGAAAGCCAAGGGGATGCCAAAGTTTCACCTTGCTGCAACAGATAGATGGTTATTTTAGAAATATGGGAATGGACGGGTTGTCTGCCTGGGTGGTTGCCATCAAGGACTCAAGGTTGTTCTGTGTTGTTGTGCAGCACCAGTGCGTGCAGCACCAGTGCGTGCTCCCAGACTTGACCCCTAGCAATGAGCATAACGAATCGCGGTAAAATTTAGATCAGTAAAGATAATAACCGTTAAATATTTGTTCTTGATATGGACAGCTGGCCTGCTGCACATCAGCAATAAATCTGAGTACGATGTCCTCAGTTCTTCACTTGCACATCAAAATGCATGACTATTTACACCGCAAAGTGTTGTTTTTGCTCCTGGTGGTGAAAAGAATGTTGGAAACTGTGCTCTGTGGCATGAAAAGTGACTGTGAAAGTGCACTCATATCGCCCAAGCTGAAGAAACTGTTGGAAAAAACGGCCATCTACCCGAGTGTTGTAGTTGCATTGATAGCAGGATTATAAAGTAATTCATGGACGTCTGTGTTATGGGTGTGTCTGGAAAAGGAAACTGATTTCTTTCGAGACATGGAGGCTCCTTTGCATGACTAGAGATTGGTGTTAAGCAGTAGTAACAGACAAAAGTTGAATTAATTAATGAACCCTTTAGTTTATCCAGGTTTCCGCCCTTATCCTATTATTCTTCGAACTGACATTAATTTATATATCACAATAAATGTTGCTATTGACCAATATCGAAAAAAAATGTCTTGACATAAGTAAGTAAAAGTACTTAATTTAAGAGACGAATATTCCAGTCCCTGAGCAGATGGGTTTAATGTTATGTATGGGGTGCTCTCACTGCTATATTGATTGGTTTGAAATTTTGGAAAGAGATGTGAAAGCTGCATTGGACCATGGTCTGTCCAGCTTTTGGTCAGATCAAAAGATGTGGTCTTGCTCCATGTCAAACTAGTTTGCTAATTCATTGTGTGAAATCGTTTTCATGGATCAGTTGTGCTTTTGGAACTTTCAGCAAAGTAGGTTGATGTCACTCATCTTAATTGCTGTCACTCTCCCAAAACAGAAATCCCATGGCTGGATTATTTGCATGCTTCTCCTTGCATGCTTAAGATTTTGCAGTGGAAGATAGGCTAATGAAATCCTGAGCATCTGTTGGCCTGCCTTCCCAAATTTGCTCACAGTCACCCTCCAGCCAGGGATCACAGCCAAATCCAGCTGTACTTTTGGTCCCCTCGCCCTCTCTTGCCCCAACTACCACAACCTGGAGGTAGCTTGTACGGTTGGTGTCTGCATTTAATGACTCAATTTCTCTGGATTAGTTCTGTTTTGGGTGATACTGTCTGAACAAACTTTGGCTTTTGCACTCCAGACGCAAGATGAAGCAATGTTTCAGTCCTGGCCCCTTCCAACACGGATTACATCATCACTTGATGCCTACTCAACCATTTGACTTGACATTGCAAGTGAACACGTTAGAAGTGGAACTTGTAATTTCACCAGTCATTGGTGATGAGGGTGTAACAAGGCTGCAAACGGGATGCACAAATCTGCAAAAATGTGCAAATTTGCAATCTGGTTCTCTACCCCGTTCTCAATCCTCTCAAGTCCAGTTCTCTGTGTCTGTCACCCTAAATCCAGTCAGTGTACATGCGAACAGCTACACAAACGTGGACACATACCCGCACACTTTATATATCACAGCTGCACATTATTTAGTGCTTTCTCATAGTGCAAGACATTTTACAAATTGCACTGAAATAACTGTCAGGTATTATTGCAGAAAAACACTCCATTAGTTTGTGAATAGCTTCTGATTGTCAAATAGAATTATAAGAGGAGCACTTTCCCTGTTCTTATTGTCATTTATGGCTGTGCACAATTTGACTACACTGTGTTAGGATGATTAAACTTAAATCACAATTTATGACAAGTCCTCTGGGATTGCTACAGAAATGTTAATCAAAATTAGGGTTAAGAACAGAGAATTGGTTCCAAATGACAACCTAATCCAAAATAGGGGAAGTTGGAGTTGTTAAGTGTTGAAATCTTGTGAGATTGTTGACATTCCTGCCTGCAGTTTCTTCTGGTCTGTTTCAACTCACTGCTATTGTCATGCCACAGCTGCACATCGTGATCTGACATTAGTTCTGTGTTGGTTTTCATCTGCCTGTCTGTATTTGACGCTGTCAGTAAATAATTGCCACCTGCAAAGCCTGAGTTTGTGTCCTGCATTTGGGTTCAACTGCTGCACACCACCTGACAGAAGGATTAAAATGAAATCGGCAGCTACTGTTCAGCTACTGAGAAGATTAAAGTCAATTTTAATTAGCTTAATTTCCTCTGCAGTTAACTTTACCTGTCAAAAGAACAGACTTTGTTGATGCCTGAAGACTACTTGAGAACAATCTCCAGCTGTATGACCTGTTCCCACACATGGATGATCTGGGGCCGAACAGCCCTCCAAGGCCTACTGAAGTAAGTGTGGAAGGCTCCCCAAGGTCTTCTGAAGCGGGGACAGATGACCCCCCGACGTCTTCTGAAGTGGGGGCGAGTGGCTCCTCAGTGATGTCATCAGTGGTGGCCGGGCCTGTGATGAAGTCTTCAGCTGCGGGAGCGGATGGCTACCTGTTTATATCTTCGCCAACAGAGGTGGCTGGGCCCGTGGTGACCTCTTCATCTGCAGGGGCGGTCAGCTCCCCGGTGATATCATCGGCCATGGAGGCGACCAGCCCACAATGATGTCTTCAGCTGCGGGGGTGGATGCCCCTGCGGCGCCGTGGCAGATGGCTCCCAAGGAGCACAAACACCGCTGGCACCGGAGTCTGCCGATCCGAGTGGGCCAGTGACGTCGGAATGGAAGTAGACTGCTCCTCTGTGACGCCACCAGGGGCCAGGACAAGTGACTCTTTGGTGATGTCTTCAGGACCAGGACCAATTGTCTCCACCACTTCCGGCATGCAGCCGGATCCGCTCACTGACCTGCAAGACAAAGCACAAAAATCTGCTGTCCCCGTGCCCACCCCGGAGTCGGGAGACAGCTCTCCTGAGGGAGTCTGCTGAAGGACTGGGCATCCCCTCCTGGAGCGCCCCTGATGAAGACACGGTGGGAGGGCTGCCGCCTCCATAGCCTACCGGCGATCCTCCCTGTCAGACTTGGACCGGCATTTTCCCCCTCTATTTCCTGGCCCTGCCCATGCCACAGATGGTGTCAGGCAAGGGCGGTGACTGAGGAAGGCTGGCTGGTACTGCTGGCTGTGGTGGTGCGGGGACGACCGGCAACTGAAGAGGAGCGAGGAATGCTGGCTGCGAAGGCGTGTGAACAGATGACTGCAAAGGTCCCGGAGTCTGGTACTGAGGTGAGTGAGCTTGGGGGAGAGTCTGATGGCAGAGGACAGACTGGAGGTTGCTGATGTGGGGTGTGTGGTTATAATAGGTTGAACGGGGCCAGGAGCTGATGAAGCGAGAGCAGGAGACTGCAGCTTGCATAATAAGTCTTGTATGGTGGTGATGAATGGGTATAAAGAAGGTCGATATGTTCACGTGGGTGTGGTCTGAAACTGAATGGTGGATAGAAATGTCTGGATGGAGGTGATGAGCAGTTGCAAGGATGTTAGATCGGTCATGGTGGGCGTGGCTGTCATCTCCAGTCTGCTGGTAGACTGACCTTGGATGTGAGAGGTGGTTGTGGGAGGCGTGGTAGTTTGTGGAGTGAATGGCTGAACAGCTGGAATGTCTGGAGGAAGGTTTAATTCTTGTGCCTATAAATGTTTTTCTGGACTCCACACTCAGTCGGGAAGCCTCCCCTTGTCAAGTCATCTAAAGAATACAACTCTGGGAATAAGTCCAAAATCCAACTGTTTCCCTTCACCAAATTCCAAGCTTGATTAAAAAAAAAAAAAAAAAATCAGTCTGCTTGCTTGAGATATAAAAGCTGTGATAACAATTAAAGATTATATTTAACTTAGAAAAAAATGCCCTTGAGGTCTTTAATGTCCGAGGTGCTGTCTGCTGGGTTCATATTTGGCTGGTTCCTTTCTGTTAAGGTTTTAGCAAAGTTAAATTGAACCCAGTTTGCAGTAGTACAAAAATAAGAGATTTTAATGTTTTCAAAGTGATTATCAATTCAAACAGGTGAAATGAAAAAAAAAAAGTCAAAGAAAACATGACAAAGTGGTCGATACAGAGAGTCAACATAAAACTAACTACAGCCATGAAAGGAGGTATCAACCACGGTCTATGTACTTACAAAATCCAGGGCCAGTGTAAACAATGTGAGCAGAGAACAAATGCAAAGGAACTAGCACATGTACAGAGAACCAGGTGCTACTTAAATACCATCTCAAACTAATGAACAAAATGGAGGACAGGTGTGTTAGGGTCAAAGGTCAGGTGACAACTCACAACAAAAGAGACACCTAAAGTGAAGCAGAAACAAAACATGACCATAACCAAAACATAAACAAGCAATAAAAAAAAAAAAAAAATATCACAAACCCAAAAGACAGATCCAAAACCACAAAAATACAATAAATAAATAAATACACTCAAATAGAACAAGATGCAACAGTGGAAAAAACCCCTGACAAACAGCCGAGCATTAAAGAGGGAGACAAAAACTAAACCACATCTAAAGCTGAATCAAGAAATAAAAGCAGAAAAACAACATGGCACTACAAGGAGAACATAGTGTAAAACAGAGAATCAAATCCAAAGAGAAACAATCAATGACAAAGACAATAAGACACAGAGACACAACCCAGGGACAGATCACACAGACAAATGACAGGACAGACCTAGGACAAAGATGGAGGACACACCACTAGGACAGGGGTATTCAAGCGCCCAGGGTGCTTGAAAAGAAAACCTGCACCCTCTCAACCCTTTCTAGAATGAGTTGAATACCCCTGCACAAGGAGGACATACACGAAAGACAGGCGCAGAAAGACACACGCTGAATCCAACCAGGGGTGTAGGCAGCAGACAACGAACACATAAGTGAATTCACCGACACCAGACAAAGGACCAAAATATGAATCCATAAATGAAAAGACACAGACAAGGTTGACAGATTCACACACTTACACACTGACGACCAAAGGAGGCGTGTGAGACAAACAGGACAGAACACAAACCATGAACAAAGTGCACAAACAGGCAGTCAGATGCAGACACAACAAAACAGAGTTTTAGGCCAAGTTACCACACAGAGTAATGCAGGAATCTGACCAGGGGAGTGAAGAGCCAGGGTTGAAATACTGTGAGTGTGATTGGTTGCAGGTGCTGCAGCTGCCACAGGTGTGTCCATAATGAACTCCACTGGTAAAACAAGGAAGGAAGGAGAGAGAGACAGCACAGCAACAGAGCCCACCAGTGACAGCCCCCAGGCAACCCACCAGGCTTGTCCATGCGGACACAATAAATGTCCTGCAGGAGGGAGGGGCCAAGAATAATGGAGCAAGAAACCCAGGAACATTCCTCAAGGGCATAATCCACCCAGTCCACCAAATACTGGAAACCCAGACAGCTGACAGACAATGAAAGCAGGCTGACCATCCGTGAGCCAGAGGGTGGCTTATAGACCAGAAGGTACAGCAGACTTCTGTGGACCGGTTTCAAACAGGACACAGGGAAGGTCGAGTCGATCCACAGCAAATGGGGCAACTGCAGGCAGACCACTGTTACACTGGTACACCACATAGAGCCCCAAAAATAATGGGATGCCAGCTTGCGGGCTTCTGCCTTCAATGGAATGTCTTTGGCTGCTAACCACAGATCTTGCCCTGGGGGATACTAAGGTGCCGGGGGCCAATGTCGGTTTACATGCGTTGAGTCCGGTTCCTGGCACGGAGCAGAGTGGAACGGGCAGCCTTCCAGATCCGGTGACAGTGATGGAGAGGTGCATGCACTGATGGGACGATGTCTGCTTCCTGGGCCAGGAATAGTGGTGGCTGGTAAACCAGACACCACTTGAACAGAGGCAGCCTGTAGTCGTGCTCACTTGGATGCTATGGGTGTATTCTGCCCAGGGCAGATGGATATTCCAGGTGGATGGATGATTGGCTGTGACACAACATAAGGCCGACTCCTTTTGGCCTGTTCTGGTTGGCTGTTGAGGAAAAGATTTCAAGGAAAAATAACAGCCTCAACAAAATTGGATGCCAGTGATTTAAAGGAAGGATTGTCAGGTGTTCAAAACAGATTCAGGCATAGGTTTTGCCACCTACTTCAGGTGCAGCAAAGTACCACTCAGTATGTGTCTTCCATCAAATATGTGAATGGAAAAAAGAAAACCTAAATGCCATTGAATATGGGTGGAAGGAAAAGAATGGCAAGTTCATTCCAGTACGAACAGACCTGCATCCACCTCTTGACTGCCTACTGGAAATTATTCACTGCAACTGTAAAACTGGATGCAGTACTTTGAAATGCACTTGTCGCAGGCATAGCCTTGAGTGTACATTTGCATGTGGAGACTGCAAAGGTTCTAGTTGCTCTATGCAATGGATCCAGAAGCTGTGACTGAAGTTGATGAGTGAACAATCACAGAGCTTCAAAAAGTGTTTCAGTGACTTTGGAATCATCTCTTTTTGTCTTATCTGGTACAAGGCATACTTTTTGTTTAAGCTATATTTGCACAATTACAGCCTCTTTAGGATTTGTACATGTGTTATTTGGACACCTCCTGAATTTGAAACTTATCTACGTATTTGTGTGAAGTTCTTAGCGTTATTGTAAAATAGGTGTTCTTTTCAATAATGGTAATGGTTAATTAGTTTAATTATGATTACATAATTACCTAATTATCCACAAGGGCACTCAGTTTCAGTTTCTAGCATTCTAAACAACACTACAGATGTATATGGATAGCATTTCAGTCCTTCTTTTGATGGAAGATACACAATTTACAGTTGTTTGACTGGTTCCTTTGACGTTCATACATAATTAACATAAATTAGCATATTTTGGGCACTTCCACACTTTCTATTGCTCTCTGTTTTTAATATGTTATTCCTGGGGTATATCAGAGGAGAATCCCACATAAAACGTTTTTTTTTTTTTTTTTGCAATTAGTGGTGGATCTGACAGGCGGTTTGGTTTGGACACAAATGCAAGGCTCACACAGGCAGCTCTGGTTGTTGAAAGACTTTAGTGGTGAGGACAGCAATGGTCAGTACACAGGAAAGCAGTCCAAAAAACATCAGGCTCAGACAAGGTTGGAATAAACAGGCTGGAGGTCGAGAACACGATGAGGTAGGCAGGACCAGAGAATACAAATCCAAGAGCTGGAAAGAAGGCATAGGGCGCATCATCAATCTGGTGAAGAAACAGAGCAAAATGAGCAGTATATACATCCCGGTGATGAGCAGCATTGACAGCAGGTGAGCGTGGAAGGGCCCAGAATGAGGGCGTGGTCAGGAGAGAGAGAGAGAGAGAGCACATGCCCACCACCAAGATAGACAGAAAAACCAATGCAGGAAAAAATCTTAACAGAGAAATAGACAAACGGGAAAGCAACCAAACAGATAAAACAATCAAAGCAAAGCAGAGCAACCTCACACCCTGACAGGATCAAGTCTCAGTATGACTGGACTACTTTGGGTTCAGCAGGATGAACTGTGCTCACAGTGCACTCCAATGCAGTCTGCCACAATGCATCTCAAATAAAGTGAAAATAGTGATGGAGACAATTTTAAGTGATCAACCATAAATGACAGCCCTTAATGAAAACAGAATATCGGTCTGCTTTCACCTTAGTGCTTAAGGAGAGTGAAGATTTTTAAGTGGTGATTTATTTATTTTATTTTTTAGACAGACTCTGTCATGTTTGTTTAGTTTTTTTTCCCCTCTGATTTTGAAGTAAAAACTCTATTCAGATGTAGCCAGAAGTTGTCACTACGTGCTTCTTGTTCTATGTTGTGCCAGATTTATCATAGACCAGAAACAGCTGGTTTTTCTGGTCCCAAAAATGACTTGAGTAAAAGCAGAACTACAGGTTTCCATAAGGAACGTTAAAAGTGCTCATTAACGGTGGCCAGCACCTGTGTTCCTGCCCCTGCAGTTAGCATTTAAATAGTTGATTTTTGACATTTGTGAATTGATTCAGAATCACCCAGTATCTGCATTGTGATGCATCTAACAGTCAGTTGCCCCCACCTGACGCTGACTGACCATAAGAAAATTATATCACGTGCCATCTGTCAAACAGGCTCAGTGCACATTTGAAACAAAGGAAAGCATTAATATGTTTTTAAAACATGCACTGTGAGTGTGCTAGCAACTGTATCGACACTGCGCTGTGAAACAGAATAAGACTCATGTGCACTGTTTATGATTTGTGTGAATAATATATAGACATGATGTGTATTTTCAAGAGGAGAGTATTAATGTATTTTTAAAAAGTGCACCATGGCTCTGTGGGAAACCCGCCAGCATCACTGACTGTTGCTCGCTTCACGAGCACTGCACCTGTGAACTGCAGTGAGAAGGAACATGGCTTAATTTAGTGAATCGGCTTTAATTTATCCAATACGATCAATCAAAAAACGGTATCGAGCCTGATTTTGACCCCTTCAATCAATCGGGACATCACTATTGTAATTACAAGTGACTGGAAAACAGTTAAGACAAATCAGGTTGTACTAGACAAACCAGAAAAGATGATCTGCAATAAACACGGATGAATATAACCAAATGTCAATCATAACCGGACACTGAAATCTCTCCTGGAGTGTTTCCAGAGAGCGTCTTGTTCTCAAGAACCCCTTGATCGACTTAAAGGTGAAGTTGCATAAATCACACAGCAGCCCTGTTTGTCCTCTCAGTAATTAAACAGACCTCATTGAGCCATGGTGCTGAGAGGCTGCTTCAAAAGCAGCCGTCATTCTTCGCCTCCTCCGTTTGGCCAAGACGAGGGTGAGACGAGCGTCCCGGCTCTCCGGAAGAGACTTCATAAATTGCTGTTGTTGGTCACAATAAACAGTGCGCATGGTTCGGGAGAGAACTGACATTCTGTATATTTGCAGGTCAGATGTTTGCTGATGTTTACAGAGTTGTAAATTCTCCAAGCAGCAAAACATTAAGTGAGGAAATGATGAAAAACAAAACCCAGCTGCTTTCCACAGACTCTGAGACATTTCCAATACTTAATTCTGGTCTTTTGCTCACTCCTGCCCTCCCTCTGTTATTTCCCCCTTCGGCTACGCCTGCAATAGTTAACTAAATGACACCCATGTCATGATACTAGGTGATGATGTCACGTCGGTGCAGACTCTGTGTGTGTGTGTGTTGTGTGTGTGTGTCACTCTGCTTAATAGCAACCATCAAGCCTGTCATTTTATCTCTGCTGGCCTGCCAGCCAGATGGAAAACTTTTCTGTATTGGTTGACGTGAGAAACGGTGACGTCTTGCATGGATGTACAGGTATTTTTGACTAGTCCTGCTCTTAGAGTGGATAAATGCACCGCTGCATGATTGTCAAACCCGTACAGCTATTTCCATTAGAAATACTTGTGAGTCTGAATTAAGGGAGCTATTACAGTTGGTAGCCGTGCTCAAATGTCCTCAGGTGCTGTGTAATTGAGTTAATGTGGAAGGGAAATTACATGCTGCTCCTTGCAGATGTGTGTGTGTGTGGGGGGGGGGGGGGGGGGGGGGGGGGCAGGGGTGACTAGTCGTTGCGGAAAACTACATTTCCCCATGAGCTTTTTGTGTGCATCCTGCTGCGATCACGCAGCTACATGGCATTGCCAGTACGTCCTCAGTCTGCTGGGCGCAACACAGCCGTTAATTGCTGACAGATACCACAAACAAAACACAACTGGGCAGTCGAGTAGTCGAGTAGACAGCAGCGCTGAAGCCCCACCCAGGATGACCCTGCGCTTATCAAGTGCAAATTTTGCTGTGAAATTTAAAAGCAAAAAGTAACTAAAAAAAAATTCTAAGTAATGCTGCATTTTTAAATTTGCATTCCCTATTAAAATAATATATTTTTTTATTCACCAGAGAAGAGAGGTATATTAAGAGATGTGAATGGTAGATTTCTTTAATTTTAACTTTGTCCTTGCTTCTGACATTGGCTGTTGCTAATGTGGCCTATTTTCTGTGGTCTCCGTCCTGCTGGAGTCTGAAAGGAGAGGGTATTTAAAATCTCATCCTGACACAGAGACAGTGCAGTGTCGTCCCCAGGGCTTCTACTCAGTCCACCAGCCGTGAAGAGGACAGGATCACTCCAGCCGGTGTGGAGCTTTACTGTTAAATGCACAACACTGATGGGAAAGGTCACACAGGGAGCAAGGTCGGTCCTGCAGACACACGGATTCTGCGTTTCTGTCTGATGAGAGCTGCTAAAATATAACGCAGTATATGCATTGGTGACTGTGGTCTCCTCAGCAACAGTTACAGTGAATTACAGTTGGGAAGCCTGTTGCACGTTGACAAAACAGCCAGACTATTCAGCCAGAATGAGGTCACGGGAGGTCATTCTATTAGCGACTTTTATGTACGTTCGAAGGGAGTTGGCTTTAGCCACTGTTGTGGACAAGTTGGTGTCTAGTTTCTATGCGGGTGCAGCGGGGATTTTCTGTCTGACCTCCTCCAGATAGGTAATAAAAGGCATTTACAAGCAGTCTTTAATTCAATATAAAAGGAAAACAGATAAAATCCCTCAAGGTAGTCGTGGTTAATTAATTTATGTCAAATGCAGACCATCTGGTTTTTTATATGAACTCCGCCGTGCATGTGTTGTGACTGTAAACATCAAGCAAACATTAAGCTCAGCTCATTGTGTATTTGTGTGGTGTAGTTTGACGAGGCTTTATCTGTGTCATAATAGAGATACTGGAACTAGGGCTGTCATTTTACCGTCATTGAGCTGTCACTCAATTAAAGTTGCACTGTCCTGCCAATAATTTTAATTACATTCTCAATACTTGTTTTCTTCTTTTTAAGGGAACGAGACTATCCAGGCTAATATTTTCATGTGAAAAACTGTCAATGGAATTTTGGTGCAGATGCAAAAATGCACATGTACAGCACCATAAGTGGCACAACAGGGCCACCTGACCCTTTGCTTGTTGATTCCTTTCACTTGTATCAACACACAAGTAGCAACAACAAAATAAAAATAAATAATGATTATGACACTGATCATTTTATAACACTGATATAGATTTAACCATTAATAAAGGGGAGGATGGTCCTACATTAAGATGCACATACTGCCAGGTGCCACCTCCACGAACCGCCCCATGGAGTAGACTATCCCTCAGCACTACACCAGTTGCTAGAATCCAAAGACAACACCGTTGTTGGTCTACTGAGGTTGTCTTTACCAGACATGAGCTCAAAACAGTTCCCCCATCCCTTCTAGTGCAGCAGATAACAGAGTATTTACAGGGGAATCCCTCAAATGGTGATGCAAGCACCAAATTCGTCACAAATACTCCTTAGACATTACTCTATCGAATAAATGGACTGGGCCACTTGAGTATCAATAGGCGGCTAGGTAGGGGTCAAATTGAAGATACACAGGGGTCAAAATTTAAAATGCTCCAATCATACTAAAAAACATTCCTTTGTATGAACAGAAATATTCCAAAAAGGTATAGATTGGACTATCTTTGACTAAATATTATAGAGTTATAGGGTAAAAACAGCAAGAATGGTGACAAAGGTCAATTTCAGTTTGTACAGGGGTCAAAAGTTAAAGTCCTTCCATTTTGGTAAAAAGTGAAGCAAATTATTGCTTGAGTTCATACAGCTTTCAAAAGGAATAGTTTTGCACCATGTGTCATGCTTAGTTATCATGTTACAGGGTTGCATACTGTATGTCACATGTCACAGAACCCAATGAACGTCGACATTGTTTCACCTTTACTTTGGAGACCAAGCATTCAACAGAGTCAAAACTCTTCCATTTATTTATCCTAGTAGTTCAACCCAATGTGCACCACTTTTTACCACAATAGGAGCAGCTTTAATTTTTGACCCCTTTACAAACTGAAAACTGACCTTTGTCACCATTCTTATTGTTTTTTTACACCACATAACTCCATAACATTCAGTCATAGATAGTCCAACTATACCTTTTTTGGAATCTTATGATGAGGACAAATACTTCTAATATAATTGGAACATTTTTAAATTTTGACCCCTGTGTTCAGTTGGCCCCCTTCCTGGATGCCTATTGAAAATTCAAGTGGCCATTTGTTTTTTGTTTTTTTTTTTCCAAAACACTGATGTCAGGAGAATTTGTGCTGAATTTGGTGCTTGCATTACCATTTGAAGTTGTTTCAGTCATCTGCTGCACTATTCATAACGTGCTCCTCTCCCAGTGGAAGGCAGCTGCAGAGTTACTCTCATGGAGTGTGGAAATAAGAGCTTTGAAAAGTGGTTTATGTGGTGCTGAAGCACCAATCCCACCACCATCTCCCCACAAAAAGGATTATCTGTACAATCACTCCCAGATGCAGAATAACAACATGTTCAGAATTTAAAAGAACTGGAGCACCGCGCTCGTAGAGTGCAAACCTCCGCCAACACTAGTTTCCTATTCCATAAGTCAAAAAACAGGTCAACGGCCTGTTAGAAGTGGCTTTTCATGAGCTAGCTAAATGAGATGTGATCAAATCTATGTATTTAGCTCATGTACTTGAATGGACCATTTTCAAGTTGCCACCTCCATCTTGAAACCGAGACTTCCAGTTAGGGAGCCTGTCGCTCACGTGTTTGGCGTCATTAGAAACAACAGCTTGTTATGACGCCTCATGGAGAGGCTGACTGATCGGATGTTATGACGCCTCACGGTGTGGCTGATTGATCGGATCATATGAGGCCTCATGGAGTGGCTAACCGATTATATGTTATGACGCCTCACGGAGCGGCTGACTGATGGAAGCTGGACGGCGGTTAAATAATGTCAATGTAAGTTCAGATTACTTGTTTCGTTTTGGATTCGGTGCTTTACATTGTTGCTAGGAAACTTCAACGACCAAATACCAAAATTCTGGCATCATTAGAAACATCAGCTTGTTATGACACCTCACGGAGTAGCTAACTGATTGGATCATATGACGCCTCATGGAACGGACTAACCAGTCGGATATATTACGCCTCACAGAGCGGCCGAGACCGATCGAAACTGGACGCCAGTTAAACGGTGTCTCTGAAATTCAATGGAAGTCCAGATTTCTTGTTTCATTTTGGCTTTGGTGTCCTTCATTAGTGCCGTGTGACCGGGGCTTTACATTCGTTGCTAGGAAAGCTTAACGACCAAAATACCAACATTCTGGGTGCAATGAACATGTTTCATTATTATTTGATTTCTTTGTGCGACTGACATCGTTATTCAAGCATTCAAAAGGCTAAATAATCCTCTTTCTCTTCCCTTCTCGCTCAAATCCAGCTTTCCCCTAGCGTGCACACACACACACACACACACACACACACACACACACACACACACACACACACACACACACACACACACACACACACACACACACACACACACACACAGTTTATGTTCTGTACAAATCCTTTTGCTTTCCTTGTCAGCTGATGTCCAGCAAGTCCGTTGGAAAGTTTTGTTATAATTCTTAGAATTAATTTAATAAAAACATTTTTGTCTAGTTTGAATGAATTTACTGTTATTTTAAAATGTGTAAAAATTAAATGAAGGCACCATTTAGACACCACATAATGGTGGCCTGTCTTATAAATGTATAATCAGAATAATATCCCTTTTGTATCTCCTATTTAGGCATATACAATTGAGACCATCTGGGATTATATTTATAATGCCACTGACATGATACATCTGGAACATTGGAGGCCTCTTTGTTTGTTGTTATCACCAGCAGCAAGCTGATGATGTGGGTAGATGGTGACTGAGGATCTGATGCATATGCACAAGCATCACAAATTGCTCTTCAATAGCATTACAGTTGAGTCCCTCTTCTCTCAACTCCCACTCTGTCTTTTCCTGTAATGGTCTCTCTCCAATTTTGGTTTCCTCTTATCCCTGCAGCATATGTGCTCCCACACGTCACTGAGCTTAAGCTGTGTCAAGTGGAGGTTTGTATCTGCATTAATGTGTGTGAGAGTTCACAGTTTGGGTTGTGTATTTGCCTTTATTTTAAACAAAGGCAGCTGCTACAAAACAGCAGGCCCCAGACTATGAAGGAGGCACAGAGTACAGCTGAAATCATCAGTTGTATCATTTATTGACAAAAAGTAATCATCAGTGTTCATCTACAGTGCTGTGCAGACACTTATTACAAAAGAACAAAGGTCCAAGTCTCCTTTAGGGTCCTGGTGCTTCCCATATGGTGAAAAACTAATTCATGCATTTATTTCCTCTAGGCTGGACTATTGTAATTCATTATTATCAGGTTGTCCTAAAAGTTCCCTAAAAAGCCTTCAGTTAATTCAAAATGCTGCAGCTAGAGTACTAACGGGGACTAGAAGGAGAGAGCATATCTCACCCATATTGGCCTCTCTTCATTGGCTTCCTGTTAATTCTAGAATAGAATTTAAAATTCTTCTTCTTACTTATAAGGTTTTGAATAATCAGGTCCCATCTTATCTTAGGGACCTCGTAGTACCATATCACCCAATAGAGCGCTTCGCTCTCAGACTGCAGGCTTACTTGTAGTTCCTAGGGTTTGTAAGAGTAGAATGGGAGGCAGAGCCTTCAGCTTTCAGGCTCCTCTCCTGTGGAACCAGCTCCCAATTCAGATCACGGAGACAGACACCCTCTCTACTTTTAAGATTAGGCTTAAAACTTTCCTTTTTGCTAAAGCTTATAGTTAGGGGATGGATCGGGTGACCCTGAAATCCCTTAGTTATGCTGCTATAGACGTAGACTGCTGGGGGGTTCCCATGATGCACTGTTTCTTTCTCTTTTGCTCTGTATGCACCACTCTGCTTTTAATCATTAGTGATCAATCTCGCTCCCCTCCACAGCATGTCTTTTTCCTGGTTCTCTCCCTCAGCCCCAACCAGTCCCAGCAGAAGACTGCCCTCCCTGAGCCTGGTTCTGCTGGAGGTTTTTCCTGTTAAAAGGGAGTTTTTCCCACTGTCGCCAAGTGCTTGCTCACAGGGGGTCGTTTTGACCGTTGGGGTTTACATAATTATTGTATGGCCTTGCCTTACAATATAAAGCGCCTTGGGGCAACTGTTTGTTGTGATTTGGTGCTATATAAAAAAAAAAATTGATGATTGATTGATTGATATGGTTGTCCCACTAGTTATCCCAGATAACCAGTGCTAAATTGTGGAGGCCACGCAGATTTTTGCACATTGGGGTGGAGACAGTTTTGCAGGTGATTTACTAAAAAGAAGTGCACATTAAAAAGGTGGTAACGTGATGTACACAGCAGTATGTAATGTACAGTGGCAAAAAAGTATTTAGTCAGTCCCTGATTGTGCAAGTTCTCCTACTTAGAAAGCTGAGAGAGGTCTGTAATTTTCAACATAGGTACACTTCAACTGTAAGAGACACAATGACAGAAAAAAAATCCAGGAAATCACACTGTAGGATTTTTAAAGAATTTATTTGTTAAATTATGGTGGAATAAGTATTTGGTCAATAACAAAATTTCAACTCAATATTTGTAACATAATGTTTGTTGGCAATGACAGAGGTCAAACGTTCCTGTAAGTCTTCACCACGTTTTGGTATTTTGGCCCATTCTCCATGCAGGTCTCCTCTAGAGCAGTGATGTTTTGGGGCTGTTGCTGGCAACACAGACTTTCAACTCCCTCCACAAATTGTCTATGGGGTGAGGTCTGGAGACTGGCTTGGCCACTCCAGGACCTTGAAATGCTTTTTACGGAGCCTCTTCATTGCCCGAGTGGTGTGTTTGGGTATTGTCATGCTGGAAGACCCAGCCACGTTGCATCTTCAATGCTCTCACTGATGGAAGGAGGTTTGGCTTAAAATCTCATGATACATGGCCACGTTCATTCTTCCCTTAACATGGATCAGTCATCTTGTCCCCTTTGCAGAAAGGGCACTGCTCAAAGCCAAAGGTTTGTGTGACATCAAACATGATGACAGTCAAAGAAGTTGTAATAATGTTTCTACTGCAAAAGAAACTATAGTGTAGTGTAACATGGGGCTTTGGTGTTGACTTTGATCTAATGGTAGATCCAATAATTTTTTTTTCCACATTTGCTAAGATAATGGTATTTTAGGGCATTTGTCTGCAGATTCTTATGAATAATCTTTATACTGCAGAAAAAAAGATACGTCGAATTTCAAGATCCTGGAAACATGGAGATATGTGTGGATTTCGAAAATGGTGTGAATTCATTGAAAATGAGCGAAAGTCAGTTGCCATGGATACTGCTTGGAGTTCAGAGGGTTGCTGCATGGACTGCAGGGTTATGTTTGAAGGAGTTATTCCCTTGGTGGAGGTATGCACACTACTAAGTGCCCCTCCAGTTTTTTGTGTTTGTGCAAGCAGTTTGCTTTCGTAGACATACTGTCTCTTGGTATTCAGCATAAAAGTGTATGATTTTCTGCAGTTCACCTTGTATCTGGCAAGTGAGACTGACTGACAGATTGGGCTGTGTGAATGCCATCTCCTCAGTTTGGCTGCCTGTGTGTTTCTGCCTCGCTCCTCTTTCCTGTCTCCTCCCTCCCTCTGTCTCATCTCCCTGTTACCCTGCTTCAGTGGTGACCAGCAGGGCAAGGGACATTTTCCTTCATTCGCCTTATCTAGCGAGCCGTACTGGCAGGCCCTATCCTTGGATTAAGTCCACTCATTCTTCCATAGCTCTCGCTACACACCTGAAGGATCAGCTGTCCAGGTTAGCCGCCCCTGTGCTTGAGCGAAGACGGTTTCTTTTATGTGAGGTTAAAATGCCAGAGGCACCAACGAGTGTTCTGTGTGTGTCTTAGCACTACGCTCTTCCATTAGCAGTTCTCACTTGGCAGCTGTATTACAACTAGTTGCACTAATAGATGAAGGATAGAGGGGGATTATTGAACAGGGAGGCCTCAGCTGAGTTTCAATTTCAATTCAATTTATTTCGTTTGTATAGCACCAAATCACAATGAACCTGCCTCAAGGCGCTTCACACAAGTAAGGTCTAACCTTACCAACCCCTAAAGCAAGCACACAGGCAACAGTGGTAAGGAAAAGCTCCCTCTGATTATATTCAGGAAGAAACCTCAAGCAGACCAGACTCAAAGGGGTGACCCACTGCTGAGGCCATTCTAACATTTAGGATTTTGTAAAGTTTACAAAGCAAAAGAAACAGAAAGCAGGAAATCAAACAACATAACACAGCAAAAAAAAGAAAAAAAAAAAAAAGAAGATGAATTTGATGAGAAGTCCACGGAGGCATTTGCACCACAGGCAGAGGTCATCAAGCATTCCTCATGCCGTCAGTGGGACTGTTCCTGCAACAACATCCATTCCTATGCAACATTATCTCTACATCGTGTATCAACAGAGAGAAAAGAGCACAATGAGTCACCCAGAAAAACTACACCTAAGGTATTATTCATCAACAGTAAATGGACAGGAAAGCAGAGAAATTACTAAGGTGATTGCCAGCCGCTAGCCCTAAGCTTCACAGACCCCGAATCTAGATGAAGTTGAGGCAGAGACCTGTTCTGTCACTAATAAATTAATTTAAAAGGATAGGAAGCATAGTACTATACTATGTCAGTATGCTAGCCATACGAGAGGGAGAATAAATCCGTCTTAATTCTGGACTTGAAAGTCTCTACAGAATCTGACTGTTTTATTGATTCAGGGAGATTATTCCACAAAACAGGGGTACGATAAGAGAAAGCTCTATGACCCACAGACTTTTTATTCATCCTAGGGACACAAAGTAGTCCTGCGCCCTGAGAACACAGAGCCCGGGCCGGTACATAGGGTTTAATTAGGTCAGCTAAGTAGGAGGTGCCAGTACGTGAACAATTTTATAATAGCAGAACCTTAAAATGACTGAATGCCTTTGAATTACTTTGTTTGTCCCTGTGCTACCATTACAGTTATAAAATTGTACCATATAATCAGCAACCATTTCCTGCTGGTTTACATTGCATATCAGTTTCTTTGGCAGAGGCATTGAAAGGACTAATTATGCTTTTACCATAATGATTATTTCATAGTGGTGAAAGAAAAAATACTTGAGTAGACATCAAGCTCATTTCTGTGTTTTTTGTGTTGTTGTTTGTCCTCCATCTTGTATTAGAAATTACTTTGTTTTTGGGTGAAAATCAAATACTGCAGATAGAATCCAGCAAATGTCTTTTCAAAAAACTCAACACGTGGTGACTGATCTAACAGAATATTTTAAATTCTGTTCTTAAAATTCAAGCTGCCAATAGTACTAACCATGACTGTGCTCTGAACAGCCCAGTCTCACCTTTTCTTCGTGCTCCCGTCATGAATGAGTCAAATTTTCGTGACACGTTTTTTTTAAACTCAACCATAACCTAATCCTACTCCTTCCCCCCCCACCCTAACCATTACCACCCCCACCCCCCCCCATCACGGAATGAATTAGAATGAATTTGTGCTGCCGTGACGAAAATGAGGCGCTTTTTGTCACAATATCACGACCCACGTAGATTAATGTATAGTTCGTGCTGCTGAATCACGCCTTGCCGTGAGACTGGGTTGCTCTGAGTGATCCTTTTGAGCTGTTGTGGTGGTTTTTAAATGGACTGCTGAATGCCAAATACATGAACACTTACACGTGCAGGAAAAACATGACACTGTAACTTCCTCTAGGACTTATTCCCAGTCGAGCAGAACATTATATATAGTCCATATGTTATGTGTCAGACAGACCCAGCACTAAAATAACCAGAAAGCGGTTCCTTCAACAAAAACAATTATTTTTCACCTGTGCCTAAATAATTATACAAAAACCCCAACCCAATGTCCTTCAAGAGGAGTGACTGCTGGCACGCTCTCCAGTGTTCATGGGGAGAGACGTCCGGTGCTCCTGGACTCACTACCATCAAACAGACACCCCCCAGGTGGACACGACAAACTGACTCCTGTTGAAGCACAGAAGATATGAGGTACATTAGCAGTTAATAGCAATTTATTTCACAAAACACATGCTATCAGCAACACATCAAGGTCTGTACTTTTATCTTTATGCACATGAGCAGCTTCTCACAATAAGTGGAGGATCACTTATCCTGCACGCCACAGCAGTGAGAAGCAAGCCACACCATTCTCATCACAATTTCACGTATACTATGTAGCAAAACATCAAGTTACTATCTACAATTAGTCCAACAGTTAATTACCTTTACTGTGTGCTGACAGCATGTGTCCTCACCCTTCCTAGCGCCAAATCACAACAAACAGTTGCCCCAAGGCGCTTTACATACATTCAATTTTTACCTCCACCAAGGAGGTTATGTTTTCGGTTGCGTCCGTTTGTTTGTTGGTTGGTTTGTTAGCAGGATTACTCAAAAAATCCTCAACAGATTTCAATGAAATTTTTACCAGGGGTGTATCTTGGCCTAACTTAGAAGTCATTAAACTTTGGTAATGATCCAGAACATGATCCGGATCCAGTAATTTTTTTATGGATTCTTTATAATTGCAGGATAGGGCCAATTTCAACATTTTTACATCTAACTTCATGAAGACGGGTCACAAAGGCTGAACAAAAATTAGTTACGACACAACAATAATTTAGCATTGTTTCTCCTCATTGAATAAACTTGTTATTAGAAAATAAAAAACTTGTGTAGTTCATGCAGTTTCTCTTTATAAATACATTGCTGAAGGATCTAAGGGTTTAACCCTCTGGGGCCAGCACCGTCGTATACGACGGTTGAGACCAAGCTTTACTAAATTATAAACTTTTTAATGATATGAGATAGAAACGTACTTTTTTTTGCTGAAAAGTTAATTCCGTCCACCATCTTTGTACTCCTCATAGAAGCTGTGTGATGAACGTGAGCAATGTGAGTGTCCGATCGGAATTGGTCCACCGTCACATGGTTTCCAAAATCCAGTCGTAGGGCAGATTCACCTCATATGACACACCAAGATTGTTTTTAGGAGTGATGTGTTACTAGTTTATTATAGTTTGCTGTGTGTTTTGAATAAATGTGTGTGGAAATTATTTTCCACTTTACTTTTTCCTTTCTTATTTCTGATTGTAAACCTTTATTACACTTATAAAACACAACTATAGAATATATATTTTGAAAGTACATGTTGTCCTGAAAAAAAAAGATACATAAAACTTGATTGTGGGATGCAGGGAGAGCTGTTAACAGCAACAATAAAACATTTATGCCAGATGAGTGAATTGTCCAAAAAAGGCCCTCGGACCCCAGAGGGTTAACCACTGAATCTGAAGCATGACGGTAGATGCATGAAACGACGTCATGTGACCCTATGGCCTTGGCAGAGGTTTGCACTCTCTGAGTGCTTCTAGTTAGCTCATGAAAACACATTCACAGTATCACATAAAGATCAGAAACACGTCAGATGACACAAATTGCTTGTTATATACATTTATGAAATGTAATCTTTAATGATGGTGGTTTGATTTTGGAACTAATTTCTTTCCTTGACTTTCAGACAAATGTCTTCATAGAAACTGAACTGAACTGAAGCAATAACACATGAATGCAGCTGCAAGCACCAGTAACTGGAACCATGCAGTGCACCCCCGAGAGGTTAAATGACACCATTATTTTTGAACTTCCTCACAAGGGCATCCTGAGCACACGTGCCAAATTTGAGTTTGATACATCATGAGACTGAGACAACCTGGGAAAGCTTTGGAGGCATGTGCTCACTGGACAGTAGTGTTTGGTGCTTTCCAGGAGAAGAAGGCCAAGTCCTTGGGGTTCTGGTGCTTGCTGTGTTACGGTATGGTTGTGAGACTTGGATGGTAACCAGTGACTTAATGTGGCAACTGGATGTCTTTGGTACTAGGTTTCTTTGGAGGATCCTTGGGTACCGCTGGAATGACTTTATACCAAACAAACAGTTATTTTGGGAGACATCAGATGAGGCGCATCACTTGCACTGTGAGGGAACGTCAGCTGTAATATTTTGGCCATGTGGTGCATTTCTGTGAGCATGATCCTGTGTCGCAGACTGAACGGTCCCCCCTAAAAACTGGTCCGCCCTGCCTTCACTGCACATGCGTCATTTCGGAGTTAAGCAGCACATCTGAGTCTGACTCTCTACACCCAAAACGATCAAAGGGAATAATGTGATTATTAACCATCAGATGACAAAGTAAAACCTCTTAAATCATTCTAAAATCAGTTTTAAGCAGAAACGAGGCAATAATCTGTGAGTCGCCGACGCATCGAAATGACGTATGCGTGGCTAGACATCTTGCTGCTGCGGCGCTCTGATTGCTTCCTCTGTCTTTTATTCTGAAATAATGCTGAAACTTATGTGGAAATGATTGTTGTACAAAAGCTTCACATATCTGTCACTGAGACAGATATCTGCAGTTTGAAGCAGAAAGAGGCAATAATTGGTGACGCTGATGCTCAGAAATGACACTGCTGTGATCCGAAATGACACACGCACACTGAAGGCAGGGCAGACTGATTTTTAGGAAGGACCGTTCGGGTGGTGACACTGGCATGCAGGTGTCTGAGAGGGGATGCCCACGTTTCACCTGGCTGTGGCAGATAGATGGCTGCTTTTAAGAGTTTGGGTTTGGCTTGTTGTTTGCCTGGGTGGTTGCCATCCAGGACTCGGGTGTGGTAGTGTGGTGGATGCAGCTTTGCGTAGCACCAGTGCATGATCCCATAACTGATCTGACCTGGTTATGGTGCTGACTGTGAAACGTGATGGACAAGCACCTGCACACAAAGAGAGATGAGACACAAAGAGAGCATGAAATTATACCCCCCCAAATCCTGACCTGCTGCGTGTTGGGGGATAAATACCCCCCCCTACACACACAGTCGCACACACACAGTCGCACACATCATGTACATCCCAGTCCAGGCAAAATAACGATCAGATCAGTGATCTCAACATCTGGGAAGCTCTTGCAACTCTTCTATCATCCTTTTTCTCTTCACCTCACAATAAGATCTGGATGAGAGCTTTGTGCTTCTCTTGCCATCTAAGTGGTTTGAATTACTGCAGGCGTTAGACAATAGTATAGTGTAGGGAAGCAATTGCACATGCATGAGGAACGAGTGGGGACAGAATTCAGCTGCACTTGAGCTGAGACACACCACATTGGTCCGGGTCGTCCAAGGAGTTTTTTTTTTTGACTGGCCTGAGCTACAAAGCTGAAATGTGCCTCTGTAGCTAATGAGCAGCAGCGTTTTTCTGCATTTTCATGAATGTGACATTCATTGATGAATGCCAGCTGCCCTGAGATCCTCAGCGGTTAAGGCTCTTAGCCTTGTGAGGGAACGCTGATATCCTTAATCTCATAAAGATGAAGATTTGTACACTCTGTGGGTCTTGACATCGAATGATATTCCAGAATCAGGTCATTCAGCGGTGGAGTCTATTTGCACAGAGATTTGGGTGCGCACTTAATGCCCTCTGATACACATGTGCACAAGCAAACAAACGCAGACGTCTTGACTTTCCAGTCTTGTGGTGCCTTCTAGTCACTTCTGATGTTTGAGTTCTTGGTGGATGCTGCTGCACATTTGTGAAAACAGTCGCTCAGGTCAGAGAGCTCCCAGGATGCACGTTCAGATCACTCACTTCCAAAACAAGCAACTTGACAGCATAAATGGCAAAAACCACAATATGATAATCGTCAAGCTCTCATCCACTGTGCTGACTCTACAGTGTGGTGATGTGCCCGCTGGGGCGGTAATGCCTGCGCGATGCTATATGAGACTCACTCTGTAAAAATTATGTGGCATTATATGTGATTACACCCTGGAAGTGGACAGCGTATTATTTGCCCACCAGTGGCAGTCAGCACACTTAATGAGATGACAGAGATCTAGATTTTGTTTAATTGAGCTATCACAGAAAGATAATGCATGCACAGGCCATCACGGGGTCTGCCTCTCACGCCATCTTCCTCCGGGGGTAAATCTGTTCTTTCCTTGTCTCTGAGCCCATTGCCCTCTGAAATATCACTGCTTAATTACAGGGCAACAGAGGGAGGTGGCAAGGACAAAGTGGGAGAAATTAGCAAAAGCCAGAAGAGAAGAGGTTTCAAGTGAATAGATAGAAGGGTAATATGGTGCAGTAAAGAAAGTTAAGCTGGATTGTTGTGTGGGCCGCCAGAAGAGGAGGTACTGCTGGCCCACCACCAGAGGGCGCCCTGCCTGAAGTGCGGGCTTCAGGCACGAGAGGGCGCTGCCGCCCACGGACACAGCCGGGAGTGACAGCTGTCACTCATTAATTCCTGACAGCTGTCACTCATTCTTCATCATCTCACTCCATAAAACCCAGACGTCCATCTCCACCTCATCGCCGAGATATCGTACTTCTATGGAGGTAACTTTCTCTGCCTGTAGTAATTGATTCCAAGAGCTATTGTTTTGCAGCTGTCAACCAGAGGACCGGCGTGGGTCGCGACTGTTTCGTCCTACGTCCGTCAGATAAGTGGTTAAACAGACGCTGCACGAGTGTGTGTTAGAGGTGGAGGTGGCATTCCACCAGTGTTGTTACGATGGGTGTACACACACCCACACTTGACTGTCTTTGTTCTTCGCCAGCAGTACCAGATCCGACAGTCGGGGACGGTGATCACCTGGGAATTCGGGACTTGGCGGCTCCAGTATTCACCAGGTTCGGTGGCGGCGGAAATCGTGTGGTTCCGGCTCTTCTCAGGACAGATGTCTTCTATCCTCGAGCCTCCCACACGTCACCTTTGTGGATTGACTGTTATCAGATTCTGAGATTGTCTGTGTATTCGTTGTGCACCTTCACAACATTAAATTGTTACTTTTTGGCTCATCTATTGACCGTTCCTTTGCGCCCCCTGTTGTGGGTCCGTGTCACTACACTTTCACAACACTGGATAGTTCATAATTAGGCATGATTTTAGAAATTGGACTTCTTATTATAATGATTCATGTGTTCCAAGATCTATTGTTAAAGGATAAGTTCGTTTTTTTTTAAGAACCCTAATCACAGTAAAGCAGTCAAGCCTATGTGCTCTATTCACCTTCAATGATTACCTCATTTGCAAGAAATCCATTTTTTAAAAATGTATTTATTAGATTAATCCATAAGAGTCAACAAGGGAACTATCCAAGGAATTAAAATCACGTGTACATTTAAAATAGCAATAAAAATAATATAATCAGCGGCCATTTTAAATCGTTGGCATGCTAGTCGTACAAAGTCAGCTTTTTGTCCCCCAAATATGTCAGTTTATATTAGTATTCCGTTCATCTTATAGAACTTTGGTCAGTTTGTTGATGGTGGATGTAGTGAATGGTAAACAGTCTATATAGAAATTTAACAGTGTAAAACTTGTGCCAAATCAACATGTAGATCCACCTTGGATTTGCTGTGGCGACCCTGCGTGAAAACAAGTGGAGCAGCTGAAGGGACTTACTAACCCATCAGTGTTGCCACAGTTAATTTGAAAAAGTAATCTGATTGGGCAGCGCTGTCTTGTTTGACGGTGGGCGCTAAAGGGGTAAAATATGAAGCATATGATGTAATTTCTCTACTTCCGGGACAACAACACAGCATTTTCTCTGTGTTTTTGGGCAAATTACATGCAAACAAAGCGTAAATGCAAAGAAAAAGCGACGACTTGGAGAAGTAACTTCAATCTGATTACTGCTTTGGAAATATTAACGTGTTAGATTACTCAATACTGTAAAAAACATTCAGATTAGAGTATGCTTACTAAGTAATGCTTTACCTGCATCACTGTAACCTATAACATATATTGCATAAGTAATTAATTGTAAATGTATGGCTGTATTAATAACTAAACTACGCAATTATCAGGTTTGGAAAGAATTTGGTTATGAATTCATTTGGAGTGCTCCTGCCAGTGTACTACTGACACCTCATGTATTTCCTTTTATAACAGTTATTTTTTGAAAGGTATTTCTCTCATACAATACAGTTTTCAAAGATGAGTGGATCACTCAGAGTTTTGAGGACTTGTAAAAACAAAAGTAAGGGTAAACACATAATGACTGTGCATCAGTCAGGGATGTGTCTCTTTGTCAAGCTTGTTCTGAAAACACACAGCAATCCTCATTAAAGACTGGTCACATAGTGGTCATGACACCTGTTAAGAAACAAGTAAGACCTATATCAGCCCAGAGACCCATTGGCACTCATTGTTATCCCTTTGATTGCATAGCGTGAAACTTGTGTACTGGTTCTGATTTTAAGAACAAAGGTGATATGCAGAACTACATTAACTACAGTGGGATCACATCAAGGATCTCTTCTTGTTCGCAGTGGTGATGGACAGGTTGACGGACGAGATCAGACAGGAGTCCCCATGGACTATAATGTTCGCAGATGACACTGTGATCTGTGGTGAAAGTAGAGAGCAGGTTGAGACTAGCCTGGAGAGGTGCTCTGGAGAGAAGGGGAATGAAAATCAGTAGGAGCAAGGCTGTGTGTGTGAATGAGAGGGAGCAGAGTGGAATAGTGCGATTACAAGGAGTAGAGGTGGTTAAGGTAAATGACTTTACTGTAAGTACTTGGGGTCAACTGTTCACCGTAATGGAGAATGTGGTAGAGAGGTGAAGAAGAGAGTGCAGATAGAATGCAGTGGGTGGAGAAAGGTGGCAGGAGTGATTTCTGGGAGGAGCCAAAAGAAGAAGTCTATGGGTGATTCTTAGACTACAGGCACTTATGATGTCCTTTGATCATATTGTATGAAAAACAGAAAAAAGGGGAAATTTCACACTTTTATAGTTACCTTTACAATGAAAGTGTGTTAAGAAATTTGTTCTAGTAGTCTATGATGACTTTTTCACCCTTTTTCAGCATCATTATATGCAAATATTGCCATTTTGTGCTTGTCCCACACCCAGACTTTTGATCTTCAATGATAAAAATGAATGGTAAAGAAACGTTTTTTCTAATGTTTAAAATATCTCTGAATAAAATATCAGTAAATAATCAAAACATAATTGGGGTATTCAATGTCATACAAACTGTTGTGATTTTTTTTAACAAAATGTAGTTGTCCCACACTTATTGCCCGTAATTTCCACCACAACACTGTAATGTCCCTTTAACAGTTTGTATGAAAGATTGTTTGGGTAGTTTCTATGGAGATAAACAGTGGACATCAGAGCACATGTATATAGCGCCAAATCACAACAAACAGTTGCCCCAAGGCGCTTTATATTGTAAGGCAATGGTGTGGTGGAAATTTACATTTACAAGAGCCAATAGTGCCTGTAGTTAAGAATCACCCTATGTTTTAAGTTAAGCTAGTTTATGCTGTGCACATTTGATTAACCTAACTAGACTAGCTAACTATTTCCTGTCCAGTAAACAATGATACTATGACTACTACAACCGACTACTAATTTCATTTACAGACCACTTTCACACAAAAGCTTCCAATGCTTTACAATACTTACATTCTGGCTGTTTGGCTACTGTGGCTGCTGATCTGCTGTGGCTGCTTCTGTTAGGGATTGCCACAGCAGATGAATCATGTCCATCTCACCCTGTCTTCTGTATCTTCCTCTTTCACATCAACCACCTACATGTCCCTCCCTCAGCAACATCCTTAAACCTCCTTTTTGGCCTCCCTCTGGTGCTCCATCCTCAGCATCCTTCTCCCTATATACCCTGGGTCCCTTCTCTGCACATGTCCAAACTATCTCAATCTCACTTTTCTGACTGTCTCCAATCGTCACATCCGAGCTGTCTCTATATGTTCACTTCACTCCTATCCATCGTCACTCTCAAAGAGAATCGCAACATGGCTGCATGGTGGCTTAGTGGTTAGGACTGGTGCCTCACAGCAAGAAGGTCGTGGGATTGCTTTTCAGTCCTTTCTGTGTGGAGTTTGCATGTTCTCCCGTGTCTGCATGGTTTCGCTCCTGGCACAGGGTTTTCTCCCACAATCAAAAACATGCTTATTAGGGTTCTGCCCCTTTATCTGCCTCTGACCAAGGCAGCGTCTCTACATCTGGAGTTGGCCCTGGGTGCCAGACTGTGGCTGCCCACTGCTCCTAGTGGTTGGATTGTGCCTACTGTAATTAGGATGGGTTTAAAGCAGAGGACATGGAGTTTCGTTGGAAGGGGCAGAAGGGGTTTAAGCTTTTTGAAATTCAAGGTAAAAATTGGCCAATTCTAGGGGTACCCAAAGGGGAAAAAGCCAGGTATGACAGCCCATGTCCAGAAGGCTGGGGAAGTTTGTGAGTGGGGCAATCTCATTCTGGGTTAGCCAGTACATGGCCCTCAGTGAGGCAGTCGGAGTCCGTGGACATTTTTAAGTCAAGACTTAAAACCTATTTTTATTCTCTTATGAGTAGTTTTTATTTTATTATGTTTTATTCTTTTGCTCCTGTTTTTAATTAGGTATTTGAATTTTTTAATTTTTATTTATTTATTTAAATTTTTTTATGTTGAACTGTTCGTGTGAGGCATCTTGAGACGGCTTTTGTTGTAATTTGGCGCTTTATAAGCTGATTAAGTTGAAATTGAACAACATTTTATTGAGTCTTAAAGTAAATAAATATGAAATTGGTCACTGGATTGGACTCTGGACTTAATAAACTCTACATGGTGGATCCTTGATCCTGGACATAAACAGAACTAAAATCTGTTAGTTTTTGTCAAAAGCATTTCCTTTCCAGACATTATTATGGCATGAATGTATCTCCATTTTGGGAGGAAAAAACGTTTTTAGTCGATTGTAGTTTATTGTCTGTATTGCAACGTTTGTAAGAGGTGTCATTTTATTTAAAGTGTTATTTAATTCTGAGCGGGACACTGTCTCAGCAAGAGCTGTGCAGCGTTTAAAGCTGTGACAACAGAACGGAGGACGATTCTCTTTTCCTCGACTGCAACAAGACAAGAGTCCCAGTTAGTGACTTTAATCCACACAAAAGTGACTCATGATATTTTAATGGCTTTCAGAGGGGTTAAGAAGCGGACCTAACTGCTACATTGAATCGAAGCATTGCTTTGAATCACGCTTCAAACTGGAGTCGCGCTGCAGAAACGGTTGATTACAGACGCTGTATTGAAAATCGTAACGGTCCAAAATAAGCGTAACAGTCCAAAATTATAGTGTAATGGGCCGTAACGCAAGTTTGCGCTAGCTAGAACCCTGAAAACGATAATACATCATATTGCACACAGATGCACATGTTTCTGTTTCAGTCAAAATCTCAGGACCACATTTCCTTTACTGCTCTGAAATGTTCATGAGATGCAATAGGCTGTTTGTGGTAAATATTAATTCTGTCATACTTGCATCCATAAACCTTTGGTCAGAATACTTTAGATTACATGTGAATTCTGAAGTTGGCAGAACTGAGATACAATTAGAATATGGGAGTAGCCGAGGACTGTTTGGAGAGGACAGCTGGGTAATGTACTGTAGGCCAAGAATGGCTTGGGGAAGTTCAGTGCAGATGCTGCTTGCGTCTCATTGGCTGTTCCATTTTCCTCTTTAATGCAAATGTCTAAACGCATCACGTTCAGTGAATAGACATCTCTATCTCTGCACTTTTTTTGCATGTTGTTTTTGGAAGCACTTTGTGTAATAAGCTCCAAACAGATTTTGCAGTCTGGAAGTTTATCATTAAATACTTTTCTGGTAACAGTGTTATTTAGAAAGAGACAACAAACTCAGGAAAGGGGAAGGCTCTGGATAAAGAAGAGTCCAGAGAGGTACTCAAAGAAAAGCAAACATAGTTAACATTAATGAGATGCAATGAGATGAAAACGGTGGAAGCATTTTGGCCAAATTGATCAGGAAATGAGCAGCTTTACATATTTATTGTTGTAGCTAAACAGCCTTTTGGGATGTAATAGGATGCATTCACTTAAGCTGTATTTTTTGGTAGCCAGTGATGCGTATGAAAACAAATGCCTCCCTGATGAGGAAAGTTGCTGGAAGAAAGAGACCTGAGGTTTCCTCCATGCAGCTTTGTGGAGCATGTACTTCTTGGACACAGCAGTCCATCCGTGTTCAGTTTGATGCAGTCATGCCAAACAGTTCATCCTTGCACGGGGCTGCATGATTAAAGGATGACTGGGGCTCTATATAGTTTCTCAAAACGATATGATACAATATGTATCATTGGACGTCCGACACGCGATATGTATCACAATATAAATATATTTATGTGCTTAATGCTGCTTATATGAATTTGATTTAAATCCATGCATAAATTGGAGTGTGTGGTGTTGGTGTGTAACCCAGTTTTTTAATACTTTAGTTATAATACTGAGTGTGTGTTGTTATGAGTATTTTCTTTTGTACATTTTCACTTTTTCTTTGCCTTTACCCTATCCAATTCACATCAAAACCTACATGTTTGATAGAATTACTAACCTCAAGACCTGTAGCTACATAGAGCTCTCAGCCTCCCTACATGCTGTCTCCGAGCCCCTCTCCGTAGCCGCAGTTCATGGAGGGACATTGCACATAATGCTGGTTTGGAGGTTGATGATTGTATAAAGAAGTGGAGTTCGTTGAGGGACAAATTTGTCCAGAAAAAACAACAAAAAAAAAAAACAACCAGGAACAGCGGCAGTGCAGGCGGAAAAGTGCCTGCCTTGTTCTTCACATCATGCCCCCTACCATTCTGGTGGTAAATTGCAGTATGACACTCACCAATGTGACAAGAACTTTGAAAGGGTCACGGCCATGTCAACATCATTGTGTAGCTACAGCATTACGGAGTTGGATAAGCACAAATCAGGCTTAACTGAGCTGATTTTAAAGCTACCTTAGCATTTCCATCCACCCTGGAGATGGGGGTTCTCCTGGAATTGCAAACAATTTTTGTTTCAATCTGCCAGACAGGTATCTCTTGCTGTATGATTGTGAGACTTGGGTGCTATCCAGTGACCTAAGACAGTGACTGGATGCCTTGGTACTAGGTGAATTTGAAGGCTCCTTGGGTATCGCTGGAATGACTGTGTTAAATGAGCGGTTTGCTAAGAGAGACTAAGATGAGGAGTATCACGTGCATTGTGAGGGAGCGTCACCTTCTACATCTTGGCCATGTGGCCCATTTCTCTGTGCATGATTGAATACATGGGTGTTGAGGATGCCAGTAGCTGGAGAAAGCCAAGGGGATGCCAAAGTTTCACCTTGCTGCAACAGATAGATGGTTATTTTAGAAATATGGGAATGGACGGGTTGTCTGCCTGGGTGGTTGCCATCAAGGACTCAAGGTTGTTCTGTGTTGTTGTGCAGCACCAGTGCGTGCAGCACCAGTGCGTGCTCCCAGACTTGACCCTAGCAATGAGCATAACGAATCGCGGTAAAATTTAGATCAGTAAAGATAATAACCGTTAAATATTTGTTCTTGATATGGACAGCTGGCCTGCTGCACATCAGCAATAAATCTGAGTACGATGTCCTCAGTTCTTCACTTGCACATCAAAATGCATGACTATTTACACCGCAAAGTGTTGTTTTTGCTCCTGGTGGTGAAAAGAATGTTGGAAACTGTGCTCTGTGGCATGAAAAGTGACTGTGAAAGTGCACTCATATCGCCCAAGCTGAAGAAACTGTTGGAAAAAACGGCCATCTACCCGAGTGTTGTAGTTGCATTGATAGCAGGATTATAAAGTAATTCATGGACGTCTGTGTTATGGGTGTGTCTGGAAAAAGGAAACTGATTTCTTTCGAGACATGGAGGCTCCTTTGCATGACTAGAGATTGGTGTTAAGCAGTAGTAACAGACAAAAGTTGAATTAATTAATGAACCCTTTAGTTTATCCAGGTTTCCGCCCTTATCCTATTATTCTTCGAACTGACATTAATTTATATATCACAATAAATGTTGCTATTGACCAATATCGAAAAAAAATGTCTTGACATAAGTAAGTAAAAGTATTTAATTTAAGAGACGAATATTCCAGTCCCTGAGCAGATGGGTTTAATGTTATGTATGGGGTGCTCTCACTGCTATATTGATTGGTTTGAAATTTTGGAAAGAGATGTGAAAGCTGCATTGGACCATGGTCTGTCCAGCTTTTGGTCAGATCAAAAGATGTGGTCTTGCTCCATGTCAAACTAGTTTGCTAATTCATTGTGTGAAATCGTTTTCATGGATCAGTTGTGCTTTTGGAACTTTCAGCAAAGTAGGTTGATGTCACTCATCTTAATTGCTGTCACTCTCCCAAAACAGAAATCCCATGGCTGGATTATTTGCATGCTTCTCCTTGCATGCTTAAGATTTGCAGTGGAAGATAGGCTAATGAAATCCCTGAGCATCTGTTGGCCTGCCTTCCCAAATTTGCTCACAGTCACCCTCCAGCCAGGGATCACAGCCAAATCCAGCTGTACTTTTGGTCCCCTCGCCCTCTCTTGCCCCAACTACCACAACCTGGAGGTAGCTTGTACGGTTGGTGTCTGCATTTAATGACTCAATTTCTCTGGATTAGTTCTGTTTTGGGTGATACTGTCTGAACAAACTTTGGCTTTTGCACTCCAGACGCAAGATGAAGCAATGTTTCAGTCCTGGCCCCTTCCAACACGGATTACATCATCACTTGATGCCTACTCAACCATTTGACTTGACATTGCAAGTGAACACGTTAGAAGTGGAACTTGTAATTTCACCAGTCATTGGTGATGAGGGTGTAACAAGGCTGCAAACGGGATGCACAAATCTGCAAAAATGTGCAAATTTGCAATCTGGTTCTCTACCCCGTTCTCAATCCTCTCAAGTCCAGTTCTCTGTGTCTGTCACCCTAAATCCAGTCAGTGTACATGCGAACAGCTACACAAACGTGGACACATACCCGCACACTTTATATATCACAGCTGCACATTATTTAGTGCTTTCTCATAGTGCAAGACATTTTACAAATTGCACTGAAATAACTGTCAGGTATTATTGCAGAAAAACACTCCATTAGTTTGTGAATAGCTTCTGATTGTCAAATAGAATTATAAGAGGAGCACTTTCCCTGTTCTTATTGTCATTTATGGCTGTGCACAATTTGACTACACTGTGTTAGGATGATTAAACTTAAATCACAATTTATGACAAGTCCTCTGGGATTGCTACAGAAATGTTAATCAAAATTAGGGTTAAGAACAGAGAATTGGTTCCAAATGACAACCTAATCCAAAATAGGGGAAGTTGGAGTTGTTAAGTGTTGAAATCTTGTGAGATTGTTGACATTCCTGCCTGCAGTTTCTTCTGGTCTGTTTCAACTCACTGCTATTGTCATGCCACAGCTGCACATCGTGATCTGACATTAGTTCTGTGTTGGTTTTCATCTGCCTGTCTGTATTTGACGCTGTCAGTAAATAATTGCCACCTGCAAAGCCTGAGTTTGTGTCCTGCATTTGGGTTCAACTGCTGCACACCACCTGACAGAAGGATTAAAATGAAATCGGCAGCTACTGTTCAGCTACTGAGAAGATTAAAGTCAATTTTAATTAGCTTAATTTCCTCTGCAGTTAACTTTACCTGTCAAAAGAACAGACTTTGTTGATGCCTGAAGACTACTTGAGAACAATCTCCAGCTGTATGACCTGTTCCCACACATGGATGATCTGGGGCCGAACAGCCCTCCAAGGCCTACTGAAGTAAGTGTGGAAGGCTCCCCAAGGTCTTCTGAAGCGGGGGACAGATGACCCCCCGACGTCTTCTGAAGTGGGGGCGAGTGGCTCCTCAGTGATGTCATCAGTGGTGGCCGGGCCTGTGATGAAGTCTTCAGCTGCGGGAGCGGATGGCTACCTGTTTATATCTTCGCCAACAGAGGTGGCTGGGCCCGTGGTGACCTCTTCATCTGCAGGGGCGGTCAGCTCCCCGGTGATATCATCGGCCATGGAGGCGACCAGCCCACAATGATGTCTTCAGCTGCGGGGGTGGATGCCCCTGCGGCGCCGTGGCAGATGGCTCCCAAGGAGCACAAACACCGCTGGCACCGGAGTCTGCCGATCCGAGTGGGCCAGTGACGTCGGAATGGAAGTAGACTGCTCCTCTGTGACGCCACCAGGGGCCAGGACAAGTGACTCTTTGGTGATGTCTTCAGGACCAGGACCAATGTCTCCACCACTTCCGGCATGCAGCCGGATCCGCTCACTGACCTGCAAGACAAAGCACAAAAATCTGCTGTCCCCGTGCCCACCCCGGAGTCGGGAGACAGCTCTCCTGAGGGAGTCTGCTGAAGGACTGGGCATCCCCTCCTGGAGCGCCCCTGATGAAGACACGGGTGGGAGGGCTGCCGCCTCCATAGCCTACCGGCGATCCTCCCTGTCAGACTTGGACCGGCATTTTCCCCCTCTATTTCCTGGCCCTGCCCATGCCACAGATGGTGTCAGGCAAGGGCGGTGACTGAGGAAGGCTGGCTGGTACTGCTGGCTGTGGTGGTGCGGGGACGACCGGCAACTGAAGAGGAGCGAGGAATGCTGGCTGCGAAGGCGTGTGAACAGATGACTGCAAAGGTCCCGGAGTCTGGTACTGAGGTGAGTGAGCTTGGGGGAGAGTCTGATGGCAGATGAAGGACAGACTGGAGGTTGCTGATGGTGTGGTGGAGTGTGGTTATAATAGGTTGAACGGGGCCAGGAGCTGATGAAGCGAGAGCAGGAGACTGCAGCTTGCATAATAAGTCTTGTATGGTGGTGATGAATGGGTATAAAGAAGGTCGATATGTTCACGTGGGTGTGGTCTGAAACTGAATGGTGGATAGAAATGTCTGGATGGAGGTGATGAGCAGTTGCAAGGATGTTAGATCGGTCATGGTGGGCGTGGCTGTCATCTCCAGTCTGCTGGTAGACTGACCTTGGATGTGAGAGGTGGTTGTGGGAGGCGTGGTAGTTTGTGGAGTGAATGGCTGAACAGCTGGAATGTCTGGAGGAAGGTTTAATTCTTGTGCCTATAAATGTTTTTCTGGACTCCACACTCAGTCGGGAAGCCTCCCCTTGTCAAGTCATCTAAAGAATACAACTCTGGGAATAAGTCCAAAATCCAACTGTTTCCCTTCACCAAATTCCAAGCTTGATTAAAAAAAAAAAAAAAAAAAATCAGTCTGCTTGCTTGAGATATAAAAGCTGTGATAACAATTAAAGATTATATTTAACTTAGAAAAAAATGCCCTTGAGGTCTTTAATGTCCGGGGTGCTGTCTGCTGGGTTCATATTTGGCTGGTTCCTTTCTGTTAAGGTTTTAGCAAAGTTAAATTGAACCCAGTTTGCAGTAGTACAAAAATAAGAGATTTTAATGTTTTCAAAGTGATTATCAATTCAAACAGGTGAAATGAAAAAAAAAAAGTCAAAGAAAACATGACAAAGTGGTCGATACAGAGAGTCAACATAAAACTAACTACAGCCATGAAAGGAGGTATCAACCACGGTCTATGTACTTACAAAATCCAGGGCCAGTGTAAACAATGTGAGCAGAGAACAAATGCAAAGGAACTAGCACATGTACAGAGAACCAGGTGCTACTTAAATACCATCTCAAACTAATGAACAAAATGGAGGACAGGTGTGTTAGGGTCAAAGGTCAGGTGACAACTCACAACAAAAGGAGACACCTAAAGTGAAGCAGAAACAAAACATGACCATAACCAAAACATAAACAAGCAATAAAAAAAAAAAAAAAATATCACAAACCCAAAAGACAGATCCAAAACCACAAAAATACAATAAATAAATAAATACACTCAAATAGAACAAGATGCAACAGTGGAAAAAACCCCTGACAAACAGACCGAGCATTATTAAAGAGGGAGACACAAAAACTAAACCACATCTAAAGCTGAATCAAGAAATAAAAGCAGAAAAACAACATGGCACTACAAGGAGAACATAGTGTAAAACAGAGAATCAAATCCAAAGAGAAACAATCAATGACAAAGACAATAAGACACAGAGACACAACCCAGGGACAGATCACACAGACAAATGACAGGACAGACCTAGGACAAAGATGGAGGACACACCACTAGGACAGGGGTATTCAAGCGCCCAGGGTGCTTGAAAAGAAAACCTGCACCCTCTCAACCCTTTCTAGAATGAGTTGAATACCCCTGCACAAGGAGGACATACACGAAAGACAGGCGCAGAAAGACACACGCTGAATCCAACCAGGGGTGTAGGCAGCAGACAACGAACACATAAGTGAATTCACCGACACCAGACAAAGGACCAAAATATGAATCCATAAATGAAAAGACACAGACAAGGTTGACAGATTCACACACTTACACACTGACGACCAAAGGAGGCGTGTGAGACAAACAGGACAGAACACAAACCATGAACAAAGTGCACAAACAGGCAGTCAGATGCAGACACAACAAACAGAGTTTTAGGCCAAGTTACCACACAGAGTAATGCAGGAATCTGACCAGGATGGAGTGAAGAGCCAGGGTTGAAATACTGTGAGTGTGATTGGTTGCAGGTGCTGCAGCTGCCACAGGTGTGTCCAATAATGAACTCCACTGGTAAAACAAGGAAGGAAGGGAGAGAGAGACAGCACAGCAACAGAGCCCACCAGTGACAGCCCCCAGGCAACCCACCAGGCTTGTCCATGCGGACACAATAAATGTCCTGCAGGAGGGAGGGGCCAAGAATAATGGAGCAAGAAACCCAGGAACATTCCTCAAGGGCATAATCCACCCAGTCCACCAAATACTGGAAACCCAGACAGCTGACAGACAATGAAAGCAGGCTGACCATCCGTGAGCCAGAGGGTGGCTTATAGACCAGAAGGTACAGCAGACTTCTGTGGACCGGTTTCAAACAGGACACAGGGAAGGTCGAGTCGATCCACAGCAAATGGGGCAACTGCAGGCAGACCACTGTTACACTGGTACACCACATAGAGCCCCAAAAATAATGGGATGCCAGCTTGCGGGCTTCTGCCTTCAATGGAATGTCTTTGGCTGCTAACCACAGATCTTGCCCTGGGGGATACTAAGGTGCCGGGGGCCAATGTCGGTTTACATGCGTTGAGTCCGGTTCCTGGCACGGAGCAGAGTGGAACGGGCAGCCTTCCAGATCCGGTGACAGTGATGGAGAGGTGCATGCACTGATGGGACGATGTCTGCTTCCTGGGCCAGGAATAGTGGTGGCTGGTAAACCAGACACCACTTGAACAGAGGCAGCCTGTAGTCGTGCTCACTTGGATGCTATGGGTGTATTCTGCCCAGGGCAGATGGATATTCCAGGTGGATGGATGATTGGCTGTGACACAACATAAGGCCGACTCCTTTTGGCCTGTTCTGGTTGGCTGTTGAGGAAAAGATTTCAAGGAAAAAATAACAGCCTCAACAAAATTGGATGCCAGTGATTTAAAGGAAGGATTGTCAGGTGTTCAAAACAGATTCAGGCATAGGTTTTGCCACCTACTTCAGGTGCAGCAAAGTACCACTCAGTATGTGTCTTCCATCAAATATGTGAATGGAAAAAAGAAAACCTAAATGCCATTGAATATGGGTGGAAGGAAAAGAATGGCAAGTTCATTCCAGTACGAACAGACCTGCATCCACCTCTTGACTGCCTACTGGAAATTATTCACTGCAACTGTAAAACTGGATGCAGTACTTTGAAATGCACTTGTCGCAGGCATAGCCTTGAGTGTACATTTGCATGTGGAGACTGCAAAGGTTCTAGTTGCTCTAGTGCAATGGATCCAGAAGCTGTGACTGAAGTTGATGAGTGAACAATCACAGAGCTTCAAAAAGTGTTTCAGTGACTTTGGAATCATCTCTTTTTGTCTTATCTGGTACAAGGCATACTTTTTGTTTAAGCTATATTTGCACAATTACAGCCTCTTTAGGATTTGTACATGTGTTATTTGGACACCTCCTGAATTTGAAACTTATCTACGTATTTGTGTGAAGTTCTTAGCGTTATTGTAAAATAGGTGTTCTTTTCAATAATGGTAATGGTTAATTAGTTTAATTATGATTACATAATTACCTAATTATCCACAAGGGCACTCAGTTTCAGTTTCTAGCATTCTAAACAACACTACAGATGTATATGGATAGCATTTCAGTCCTTCTTTTGATGGAAGATACACAATTTACAGTTGTTTGACTGGTTCCTTTGACGTTCATACATAATTAACATAAATTAGCATATTTTGGGCACTTCCACACTTTCTATTGCTCTCTGTTTTTAATATGTTATTCCTGGGGTATATCAGAGGAGAATCCCACATAAAACGTTTTTTTTTTTTTTTTTTGCAATTAGTGGTGGATCTGACAGGCGGTTTGGTTTGGACACAAATGCAAGGCTCACACAGGCAGCTCTGGTTGTTGAAAGACTTTAGTGGTGAGGACAGCAATGGTCAGTACACAGGAAAGCAGTCCAAAAAACATCAGGCTCAGACAAGGTTGGAATAAACAGGCTGGAGGTCGAGAACACGATGAGGCAGGCAGGACCAGAGAATACAAATCCAAGAGCTGGAAAGAAGGCATAGGGCGCATCAATCTGGTGAAGAAACAGAGCAAAATGAGCAGTATATATACATCCCGGTGATGAGCAGCATTGACAGCAGGTGAGCGTGGAAGGGCCCAGAATGAGGGCGTGGTCAGGGAGAGAGAGAGAGAGAGAGACACATGCCCACCACCAAGATAGACAGAAAAACCAATGCAGGAAAAAATCTTAACAGAGAAATAGACAAACGGGAAAGCAACCAAACAGATAAAAACAATCAAAGCAAAGCAGAGCAACCTCACACCCTGACAGGATCAAGTCTCAGTATGACTGGACTACTTTGGGTTCAGCAGGATGAACTGTGCTCACAGTGCACTCCAATGCAGTCTGCCACAATGCATCTCAAAATAAAGTGAAAATAGTGATGGAGACAATTTTAAGTGATCAACCATAAATGACAGCCCTTAATGAAAACAGAATATCGGTCTGCTTTCACCTTAGTGCTTAAGGAGAGTGAAGATTTTTAAGTGGTGATTTATTTATTTTATTTTTTAGACAGACTCTGTCATGTTTGTTTAGTTTTTTTTCCCCTCTGATTTTGAAGTAAAAACTCTATTCAGATGTAGCCAGAAGTTGTCACTACGTGCTTCTTGTTCTATGTTGTGCCAGATTTATCATAGACCAGAAACAGCTGGTTTTTCTGGTCCCAAAAATGACTTGAGTAAAAGCAGAACTACAGGTTTCCATAAGGAACGTTAAAAGTGCTCATTAACGGTGGCCAGCACCTGTGTTCCTGCCCCTGCAGTTAGCATTTAAATAGTTGATTTTTGACATTTGTGAATTGATTCAGAATCACCCAGTATCTGCATTGTGATGCATCTAACAGTCAGTTGCCCCCACCTGACGCTGACTGACCATAAGAAAATTATATCACGTGCCATCTGTCAAACAGGCTCAGTGCACATTTGAAACAAAGGAAAGCATTAATATGTTTTTAAAACATGCACTGTGAGTGTGCTAGCAACTGTATCGACACTGCGCTGTGAAACAGAATAAGACTCGTGCACTGTTTATGATTTGTGTGAATAATATATAGACATGATGTGTATTTTCAAGAGGAGAGTATTAATGTATTTTTAAAAAGTGCACCATGGCTCTGTGGGAAACCCGCCAGCATCACTGACTGTCTGCTCGCTTCACGAGCACTGCACCTGTGAACTGCAGTGAGAAGGAACATGGCTTAATTTAGTGAATCGGCTTTAATTTATCCAATACGATCAATCAAAAAACGGTATCGAGCCTGATTTTGACCCCTTCAATCAAATCGGGACATCACTATTGTAATTACAAGTGACTGGAAAACAGTTAAGACAAATCAGGTTGTACTAGACAAACCAGAAAAAGATGATCTGCAATAAACACGGATGAATATAACCAAATGTCAATCATAACCGGACACTGAAATCTCTCCTGGAGTGTTTCCAGAGAGCGTCTTGTTCTCAAGAACCCCTTGATCGACTTAAAGGTGAAGTTGCATATAAATCACACAGCAGCCCTGTTTGTCCTCTCAGTAATTAAACAGACCTCATTGAGCCATGGTGCTGAGAGGCTGCTTCAAAAGCAGCCGTCATTCTTCGCCTCCTCCGTTTGGCCAAGACGAGGGTGAGACGAGCGTCCCGGCTCTCCGGAAGAGACTTCATAAATTGCTGTTGTTGGTCACAATAAACAGTGCGCATGGTTCGGGAGAGAACTGACATTCTGTATATTTGCAGGTCAGATGTTTGCTGATGTTTACAGAGTTGTAAATTCTCCAAGCAGCAAAACATTAAGTGAGGAAATGATGAAAAACAAAACCCAGCTGCTTTCCACAGACTCTGAGACATTTCCAATACTTAATTCTGGTCTTTTGCTCACTCCTGCCCTCCCTCTGTTATTTCCCCCTTCGGCTACGCCTGCAATAGTTAACTAAATGACACCCATGTCATGATACTAGGCTGATGATGTCACGTCGGTGCAGACTCTGTGTGTGTGTGTGTGTGTGTTTGTGTGTGTGTGTCACTCTGCTTAATAGCAACCATCAAGCCTGTCATTTTATCTCTGCTGGCCTGCCAGCCAGATGGAAAACTTTTCTGTATTGGTTGACGTGAGAAACGGTGACGTCTTGCATGGATGTACAGGTATTTTTGACTAGTCCTGCTCTTAGAGTGGATAAATGCACCGCTGCATGATTGTCAAACCCGTACAGCTATTTCCATTAGAAATACTTGTGAGTCTGAATTAAGAGGAGCTATTACAGTTGGTAGCCGTGCTCAAATGTCCTCAGGTGCTGTGTAATTGAGTTAATGTGGAAGGGAAATTACATGCTGCTCCTTGCAGATGTGTGTGTGTGTGTGTGTGGGGGGGGGGGGGGGGCAGGTGGACTAGTCGTTGCGGAAAACTACATTTCCCATGAGCTTTTTGTGTGCATCCTGCTGCGATCACGCAGCTACATGGCATTGCCAGTACGTCTCAGTCTGCTGGGCGCAACACAGCCGTTAATTGCTGACAGATACACAAACAAACACAACTGGCAGTCGAGTAGTCGAGTAGACAGCAGCGCTGAAGCCCCACCCAGGATGACCCTGCGCTTATCAAGTGCAAATTTTGCTGTGAAATTTAAAAGAAAAAGTAATAAAAAAAAATTCTAAGTAATGCTGCATTTTTAAATTTGCATTCCCTATTAAAATAATATATTTTTTTATTCACCAGAGAAGAGAGGTATATTAAGAGATGTGAATGGTAGATTTCTTTAATTTAACTTGTCCTTGCTCTGACATTGGCTGTTGCTAATGTGGCCTATTTTCTGTGGTCTCCGTCCTGCTGGAGTCTGAAAGGAGAGGGTATTTAAATCTCCTCCTGACACAGAGACAGTGCAGTGTCGTCCCCAGGGCTTCTTACTCAGTCCACAGCGCTGAAGAGGACAGGATCACTCCAGCCGGTGTGGAGCTTTACTGTTAATGCACAACCACTGATGGGAAAGGTCACACAGGGAGCAAGGTGGTCCCTGCAGACACAGGATTCTGCGTTCTGTCTGATGAGAGCTGCTAAAATATAACGCAGTATTAGCATGGTGACTGTGGTCTCCTCATGCAACAGTTACAGTGAATTACAGTTGGGAAGCCTGTTGCACGTTGACAAACAGCCAGACATATTCAGCCAGAATGAGGTCACGGGAGGTCATTCTATTAGCGACTTTTATGACGTTCGAAGGGAGTTGGCTTTAGCCATGTTGTGGACAAGTTGGTTGTCTAGTTTTCTATGCGGGTGCGCGGGGATTTTCTGTCTGACCTCTCCAGATAGGTAATAAAAGGCATTTACAAGCAGTCTTTAATTCAATATAAAAGGAAAACAGATAAAATCCCTCAAGGTAGTCGTGGTTAATTAATTTATGTCAAATGCAGACCATCTGGTTTTTATATGAACTCCGCCGTGCATGTGTTGTGACTGTAAACATCAAGCAAACATTAAGCTCAGCTCATTGTGTATTTGTGTGGTGTAGTTTGACGAGGCTTTATCTGTGTCATAATAGAGATACTGGAACTAGGCTGTCATTTTACCGTCATTGAGCTGTCACTCAATTAAAGTTGCACTCGTCCTGCCAATAATTTAATTACATTCTCAATAATTGTTTTCTTCTTTTTAAGGGAACGAGAATATCCAGGCTAATATTTTCATGTGAAAACTGTCAATGGAATTTTGGTGCAGATGCAAAAATGCACATGTACAGCACCATAAGTGGCACAACAGGGCCACCTGACCTTTGCTTGTTGATTCCTTTCACTTGTATCAACACACAAGTAGCAACAACAAAATAAAAATAAATAATGATTATGACACTGATCATTTTATAACACTGATATAGATTTAACCATTAATAAAGGGGAGGATGGTCCTACATTAAGATGCACATACTGCCAGGTGCCACCTCCACGAACCGCCCCATGGAGTAGACTATCCCTCAGCACTACACCAGTTGCTAGAATCCAAAGACAACACAGTTGTTGGTCTACTGAGGTTTGTCTTTACCAGACATGAGGCTCAAAACAGTTCCCCCATCCCCTTCTAGTGCAGCAGATAACAGAGTATTTACAGGGGAATCCCTCAAATGGTGATGCAAGCACCAAATTCGTCACAAATACTCCTTAGACATTACTCTATCGAATAAATGGACTGGCCACTTGAGTATTCAATAGGCTGCTAGGTAGGGGTCAATTGAAGACTTACACAGGGGTCAAAATTTAAAAATGCTCCAATCATACTAAAAACATTCTTTGTATGAACAGAAATATTCCAAAAAGGTATAGATTGGACTATCTTTGACTAAATATTATAGAGTTATAGGGTAAAAACAGCAAGAATGGTGACAAAGGTCAATTTCAGTTTGTACAGGGGTCAAAAGTTAAAGTTCCTTCCATTTTGGTAAAAAGTGAAGCAAATTATTGCTTGAGTTCATACAGCTTTCAAAAGGAATAGTTTGCACCATGTGTCATGCTTAGTTATCATGTTACAGGGTTGCATACTGTATGTCACATGTCACAGAACCCAATGAACGTCGACATTGTTTCACCTTTACTTTGGAGACCAAGCATTCAACAGAGTCAAAACTCTTCCATTTATTTATCCTAGTAGTTCAACCAATGTGCACCACTTTTTACCACAATAGGAGCAGCTTTAATTTTTGACCCCTTTACAAACTGAAAACTGACCTTTGTCACCATTCTTATTGTTTTTTTACACCACATAACTCCATAACATTCAGTCATAGATAGTCCAAACTATACCTTTTTTGGAATCTTTATGATGAGACAAATACTTTCAATATAATTGGAACATTTTTAAATTTTGACCCCTGTGTTCAGTTGGCCCCTTCCTGGATGCCTATTGAAAATTCAAGTGGCCATTTGTTTTTTTGTTTTTTTTTTTCAAAACACTGATGTCAGGAGAATTTGTGCTGAATTTGGTGCTTGCATTACCATTTGAAGTTGTTTCAGTCATCTGCTGCACTATTCATAACGTGCTCCTCTCCCAGTGGAAGGCAGCTGCAGAGTTACTCTCATGGAGTGTGGAAATAAGAGCTTTGAAAAGTGGTTTATGGTGGCTGAAGCACCAATCCCACCACCATCTCCCCACAAAAAGGATTATCTGTACAATCACCTCCCAGATGCAGAATAACAACATGTTCAGAATTTAAAAGAAACTGGAGCACCGCGCTCGTAGAGTGCAAACCTCCGCCAACACTAGTTTCCTATTCCATAAGTCAAAAAACAGGTCAACGGCCTGTTAGAAGTGGCTTTTCATGAGCTAGCTAAATGAGATGTGATCAAATCTATGTATTTAGCTCATGTACTTGAATGGACCATTTTCAAGTTGCACCTCCATCTTGAAACCGAGACTTCCAGTTAGGGAGCCTGTCGCTCACGTGTTTGGCGTCATTAGAAACAACAGCTTGTTATGACGCCTCATGGAGAGGCTGACTGATCGGATGTTATGACGCCTCACGGTGTGGCTGATTGATCGGATCATATGAGGCCTCATGGAGTGGCTAACCGATTATATGTTATGACGCCTCACGGAGCGGCTGACTGATGGAAGCTGGACGGCGGTTAAATAATGTCAATGTAAGTTCAGATTACTTGTTTCGTTTTGGATTCGGTGCTTTACATTTGTTGCTAGGAAACTTCAACGACCAAAATACCAAAATTCTGGCATCATTAGAAACATCAGCTTGTTATGACACCTCACGGAGTAGCTAACTGATTGGATCATATGACGCCTCATGGAACGACTAACCAGTCGGATATTATTACGCCTCACAGAGCGGCCGACCGATCGAAACTGGACGCCAGTTAAACGGTGTCTCTGAAATTCAATGGAAGTCCAGATTTCTTGTTTCATTTTGGCTTTGGTGTCCTTCATTAGTGCCGTGTGACCGGGGCTTTACATTCGTTGCTAGGAAAGCTTAACGACCAAAATACCAACATTCTGGGTGCAATGAACATGTTTCATTATTATTTGATTTCTTTGTGCGACTGACATCGTTATTCAAGCATTCAAAAGGCTATTAATAACTCCTCTTTCTCTTCCCTTCTCCGCTCAAATCCAGCTTTCCCCTAGCGTGCACACACACACACACACACACACACACACACACACACACACACACACACACACACACACACACACACACACACACACACACACACACACACACAGTTTATGTTCTGTACAAATCCTTTTGCTTTCCTTGTCAGCTGATGTCCAGCAAGTCCGTTGGAAAGTTTTGTTATAATTTCTTAGAATTAATTTAATAAAAACATTTTTGTCTAGTTTGAATGAATTTACTGTTATTTTAAAATGTGTAAAATATTACAAATGAAGGCACCATTTAGACACCACATAATGGTGGCCTGTCTTTATAAATGTTATAATCAGAATAATATCCCTTTTGTATCTCCTCTATTTAGGCATATACAATTGAGACCATCTGGGATTATATTTTATAATGCCACTGACATGATACATCTGGAACATTGGAGGCCTCTTTGTCTTTGTTGTTATCACCAGCAGCAAGCTGATGATGTGGGTAGATGGTGACTGAGGATCTGATGCATATGCACAAGCATCACAAATTGCTCTTCAATAGCATTACAGTTGAGTCCCTCTTCTCTCAACTCCCACTCTGTCTTTTCCTGTAATGGTCTCTCTCCAATTTCTTGGTTTCCTCTTATCCCTGCAGCATATGTGCTCCCACACGTCACTGAGCTTAAGCTGTGTCAAGTGGAGGTTTGTATCTGCATTAATGTGTGTGTGAGAGTTCACAGTTTGGGTTGTGTATTTGCCTTTATTTTAAACAAAGGCAGCTGCTACAAAACAGCAGGCACCCAGACTATGAAGGAGGCACAGAGTACAGCTGAAATCATCAGTTGTATCATTTATTGACAGAAAAGTAATCATCAGTGTTCATCTACAGTGCTGTGCAGACACAACTATTATTACAAAAGAACAAAGGTCCAAGTCTCCTTTAGGGTCCTGGTGCTTCCCATATGGTGAAAAACTAATTCATGCATTTATTTCCTCTAGGCTGGACTATTGTAATTCATTATTATCAGGTTGTCCTAAAAGTTCCCTAAAAAGCCTTCAGTTAATTCAAAATGCTGCAGCTAGAGTACTAACGGGGACTAGAAGGAGAGAGCATATCTCACCCATATTGGCCTCTCTTCATTGGCTTCCTGTTAATTCTAGAATAGAATTTAAAATTCTTCTTCTTACTTATAAGGTTTTGAATAATCAGGTCCCATCTTATCTTAGGGACCTCGTAGTACCATATCACCCCAATAGAGCGCTTCGCTCTCAGACTGCAGGCTTACTTGTAGTTCCTAGGGTTTGTAAGAGTAGAATGGGAGGCAGAGCCTTCAGCTTTCAGGCTCCTCTCCTGTGGAACCAGCTCCCAATTCAGATCACGGAGACAGACACCCTCTCTACTTTTAAGATTAGGCTTAAAACTTTCCTTTTTGCTAAAGCTTATAGTTAGGGCTGGATCGGGTGACCCTGAACCATCCCTTAGTTATGCTGCTATAGACGTAGACTGCTGGGGGGTTCCCATGATGCACTGTTTCTTTCTCTTTTTGCTCTGTATGCACCACTCTGCTTTTAATCATTAGTGATCAATCTCTGCTCCCCTCCACAGCATGTCTTTTTCCTGGTTCTCTCCCTCAGCCCCAACCAGTCCCAGCAGAAGACTGCCCCTCCCTGAGCCTGGTTCTGCTGGAGGTTTCTTCCTGTTAAAAGGGAGTTTTTCCTTCCCACTGTCGCCAAGTGCTTGCTCACAGGGGGTCGTTTTGACCGTTGGGGTTTTACATAATTATTGTATGGCCTTGCCTTACAATATAAAGCGCCTTGGGGCAACTGTTTGTTGTGATTTGGTGCTATATAAAAAAAAAAATTGATTGATTGATTGATTGATATGGTTGTCCCACTAGTTATCCCAGATAACCAGTGCTAAATTGTGGAGGCCACGCAGATTTTTGCACATTGGGGTGGAGACAGTTTTGCAGGTGATTTACTAAAAAGAAGTGCACATTTAATAACAGGTGGTAACGTGATGTACACAGCAGTATGTAATGTACAGTGGGCAAAAAAGTATTTAGTCAGTCCCTGATTGTGCAAGTTCTCCTACTTAGAAAGCTGAGAGAGGTCTGTAATTTTCAACATAGGTACACTTCAACTGTAAGAGACACAATGACAGAAAAAAATCCAGGAAATCACACTGTAGGATTTTTAAAGAATTTATTTGTAAATTATGGTGGAAAATAAGTATTTGGTCAATAACAAAATTTCAACTCAATACTTTGTAACATAATGTTTGTTGGCAATGACAGAGGTCAAACGTTTCCTGTAAGTCTTCACCACGTTTTGGTATTTTGGCCCATTCCTCCATGCAGGTCTCCTCTAGAGCAGTGATGTTTTGGGGCTGTTGCTGGGCAACACAGACTTTCAACTCCCTCCACAAATTGTCTATGGGGTTGAGGTCTGGAGACTGGCTTGGCCACTCCAGGACCTTGAAATGCTTTTTACGGAGCCTCTCCTTCATTGCCCGAGTGGTGTGTTTGGGATTATTGTCATGCTGGAAGACCCAGCCACGTTGCATCTTCAATGCTCTCACTGATGGAAGGAGGTTTTGGCTTAAAATCTCATGATACATGGCCACGTTCATTCTTCCCTTAACATGGATCAGTCATCTTGTCCCCTTTGCAGAAAAACAGCCGCAAAGCATGATGTTTCCACCCCCATGCTTCACAGTAGATATGGTTTTCTTGGGATGCAACTCAGCATTCTTCTGCCTCCAAACATGACCAGTTGAGGTTTTACCAAAATGTTCTATTTTGGCTTCATCAGACCACATGATATTCTCCCAATCCTCTTCTGGATCATCCATATTTTTTAAGGCAAATTTCAGAGGGGTCTGGACATGTACTGGTTTAAGCATGGGGACACGCCTGGCACTGCAGGATTTGAGTCCCTCTCTGCGTAGTGTGTAGCCTTTGTTACTTTGGTCCCAGCTCTCTGCAGGTCATTCATCAGGTCCCTCCGTGGGATTTTTGTTCACCGTTCATGATCATTTTGACTCCACGGGATGACATCTTGCGTGGAGCCCCAGATCGAGGGAGATTATCAATGGTCTTGTATGTCTTCCATTTTCTTACAATTGCTCCCACAGTTGATTTATTCACACCAACCTGCATGCCGACTGTAGATTCACTCTTCCCAGCCTGGTGCACACCTACAATTTTCTTCCTGGTGTCCTTCGACAGCTCTTTGGTCTTGTTCATGGTTGAGTTTGGAGTCTGACTGTTTGAGGCTGTGGATAGGTGTCTTTTATACAGATAATGAGTTCAAACAGGTGCCATTAATACAGGTAACAGGTGGAGGACAGAAGAGCTTCTTAAAGAAGAAGTTACAGGTCTGTGAGAGCCAGAAATCTTGCTTGTTTGTGGGTGACCAAATACTTATTTTCCACCATAATTTACAAATAAATTCTTTAAAAATCTTACAATGTGATTTTCTGGATTTTTTTTCCCTTGTTTTGTCTCTCATAGTTGAAGTGAACCTATGATGAAAATTACAGACCTCTCTCATCTTTCTAAGTAGGAGAACTTGCACAATCAGTGACTGACTAAATACTTTTTGGCCCCACTGTAAATGAGAATTTTGTGCGTGTTAATGGTTGTAAGCGCAAAATGAAATTAAATCAGTTGCTCGTAGGTATGTGCTTTGTTGCACAGGAAGTGCCGCATAACTGAGTGTGTTCATGTACTGGCAACTAAATGAAAAACAAAAAAAAAAAAACAATAACAACAAAATCTCCTCCTCAGTAATTTATGTCTGAAGCATGGCCCAAACCCCTTTGAGTCTGGGGTTTCTTCCTCAGAGGGAGTTTTTCCTTACCACTGCTGCTCTGGGGGTTAGTAAGGTTAGACCTTACTTGTGTGAAGTGCCTTGAGGCAACTCTGTTGTGATTTGGCGCTATATAAATGAAAATAAATTGAAAAAAAATCCTGTTTCGTACATTTCATTATTGTGCCATCAAAGGTATTTTAGCAAATTGGTGAATAATTATCCCGCATCCTGCCGGTGGAACACACAGGCAACTGTGTGCACAGTTTTCTCCATTCCACAGGCAGAACACAGCATAATTATTTCCCAGTTTGCTTAAGTACTGAGAATGGAACAATAATTAAATGTCTGAAATAGGAGATTGTTTTTTGTTTGTTGTAATAGCCAATGCATGAGCATGTTCACATGCTGTGATTCCTTTGTACACAGCCGTGATGTTGCCTTTCTTCTTCAAGAAACATGCATGAATTAAATCATTAAATTCTTAAATCAACTGCTGGAAAAGCAATTTGTCAAGAGCATATCAGTTAACAATCAGAAATAATCAAAATACAGACACAGTTAGCACCCGTTAAATTTAATTTTGACCTTGAGAAATTGTTGTATGTGCAAACTTTATCTATTTGCCTGTTCCCTCCCCAAATTTTGTGCACTCAGGTGCAAAAACCCCAGACTGCATATAGATGAAGGCAAAAATGGACAATATGCACTATATTGGACATTTGAAAGAGGCACTCCTCAGTGTGCTCTGTAATACCTCCATCACAATCTAGGCCAAATGAGCCCGAATCCCCTCCGATTGAGAGTTCGAGCCACATTCCGGAAGTGTCTAGGTGCATTCGGAAACATCAGACAGTATTCTCAGCGCAGTCTAAACAGTTGGGCATGGTCGTGCGGCCGCCTCGAATGTTTTGCTCATGTTCAAAACATTTGTGGCATAGTCGAAGTGGAAAAATATTGAACAGCAGTCAAGGTGGACTCTAACTGCAGTCTGACTGCGTTCTAAATACTCTCACTGTGTCAAAACAGCATTTGGAACAGTCTGATGGTGCTCGAGAGACATTTGCCATGGTCAGACACTTCTATTCCCGCTGGCATGTCCCAGACTGCCCCCCCCCCCCCCCCCCCCCCGTGCATCCTGTTTGGGTTGCTCAAAGGAAATGTGTTAAGCCTCGGTCCCACCGAATAATGAATGCTGAAGAAGGAGCCACGCATGGGTGTGGGGTGATTATTTGAAGAATGACCCACGTTTTCATCTTAACACGTATCCACTATGAAGGTGCCTCTATGTGCCTCTCTGTACCCCGCATGTGCCACGTAGCAGCCTCTAGAGAGCCACGACCGACCTGTCATTACAGCCTCGAATGGCTCGCATCAGCCACACTAAGCCACGTAGTGCCATGTTAGCGCCATTATAGTGCCATGTTGGCGCACGTTTAGGCATGAGTTTGGTCCAAACCTCCAGCCCTCCCACACCTGGTCCCTTCAAAGTGTGGGTTTTCAGTTCACAGATTCACAGCAGCATTTAAAGATGTCCCTTCTTTTTTTTTAACGCAGTCCAAAAATAGACACTCCGTCACAGTTCCGCAGTTGTGCACTGTGCGCCAGGCTGCAGTCCACCTGTAATGCACCAGACCAGCTAGACCCGAACCACAGGTTCCTGGAGAGCTGCCTCTGTGCTCCTCGCTGGCTCCGCGGCTCTCTCTCTTTTTTTTTTCGGCTTTAAACACACAAAACTTTATGTTTGTCCGTTTATTTCTGCAAAATCGCTCTTTTGCACGTGCGCTGCTGTTGTCCTTTCATGGACAGCCACCTCTCTGCTCTTTCTGGCTTCCTTTCCATCCGTGGCTTGCTGGCTTTATTTTTTCCATGGCTTTAAGCACAATCATTTTTACAACGTGATTCCACTTTTGACTTTGTGTTCATCTGTTTATTTCTGCAAAAGCGCTCTTTTGCACGTGGTGCCGTTCTTCATACAGAATGAGGTGGCCGTTTTATTATATACACTTGTGGATCATTTTCAATATATATATTTCTTTATTTCTTCCGCAGCTTACAAGTCACCATGATACAACTTTTAACTTTGTGTTATGTCTTCAAAGTCGGTCCGCACAGCTCCTGCTCTTAGCTGCTCCACTGGAGTTATTATCTTCCATGGCTTTAAACACACATCCACTTTCACGCAGTCACCCAAATTTTAACTTTGTGTTCGTCCAATATTGACTGAAATATCACTCTTTTGTGAGCTGGCGTTCTGCCTAAATGCTCGTTTGAACCGTGATGAGGAGTCTCTACTGCCTCAGTGCGTCAGTGCGCACACACAGCGGAGCTCATGTGATACGTTAATTCCAGAAGTGATTACAGGTATTTTCGGCATCCAAGGTTTGACAGAAAATGATTAATCCGCTACAAAATAATTATTTTATATAGAGTCCAGCACATAGAGCAGGTGGAATTTGGTGCGCAAAGAGGAGACCTGCTCCAAAAATAGCCTCTCAGGTCTTGCCTCAGTGCGCACACACAGTGATCCATTAACAAGATATTAAATCAACATACTTTTACATACAACAGACATACTTTTATAGCAAGGAACTGTTTTTATCAAGCTATAAAAAACATTAAAAATAATTACCTTAAAAATAATTACCTTAAGCTGCTCAAAATACATCCCACATGGAGCAGGAAAGAGAGGAAAAAAAGTGTCCAGATGAAACAGTCCTCTGTGATGCCAGAAGTGATTAGAAGTGTTTTCAACATCCAAGGTTTGGCAGAAAATGATTAATCCACTACAAAACATATAGAGTCCAGCGCACAGAGCAGGTGCAATTGTGTGCGCAAGAGGAGGAGCCGCTCCAAAAATAGCCTCTCAGGTCCTGCGAAGGTGCCAGGCGCACGGATAATGGACTTTTTGCAGACTCGTAAAGCACCACGCAAATGCCTCTAAGCCGTTGCAGTAACTCGAACACAAACTACGCCACGCTGTTGTTGCTAAATTTTGAACATCTTGAAATTAGCGCCACGCTCAGAGAGGAGCCTCGTTAACTGAAGATAATGCCTCTAAGAGCCACTCTGAGCCACTATAATGCCACAATAGCTCACGAAACAAAAAAAAACAGTGTGCGTGGCTCCTTCTTCACTCCTTCTTCACTCGGTGGGACCGAGGCTTTATATGCAATGTTTGTGGCACACATACATCTTGTGAACTAGATGTGAACACTGTACAATCAAACCAAAAGCATTCCCTCCCATGGTTTAGATAATGTATGTGAAATATTATCATCATCATAGCTGTAACACCACGAGCAGATGCACCACACTGCACTGCTGCCCCATGGTGAGTCAGTGCTTTTCAGAGGCTTGGCGTGGCATATCACAGTGCAGCTGAATGGGGAGTCACAGCTGTGATACACATATTTTGACATGTACACCATCCAACTCTGTAGAAGGAATGATGATGCAACTGTTCCGCCAAGCCATTTCAATATAAATAAAAATAAAAACTCCCCTTTGGGATGGCTCCAGATGTGTCTCACAGCGCAGGGTGAACACTAGAAAGGCCTGCAGCCTGTGATGACATCCCTGTCATACTGGTAGCGCTGTGAAATGGCTACATCAGTCAAGTGGATGACAGCAAATGCCTTGTCCACCACAAAATATATATCCCGTATGACGCGCCATCCAGCCGGATAGTGGGACACCCCACTGCCTGTCACGGCATGTAACATGCAATTGCAAAGTCCAAACAGTCCGTCATATGACGCATTAACTGACGCCCCACTTTCCACTACAGAGCTGATTTCCTGGAGAGAGAGAGAGAGAGAGAGAGAGAGAGAGAGAGAGAGAGAGAGAGAGCACTGCGGTGTAATGCTTTAATGTCAGGACCTGCCTTACCTCCCCTCTGGATTACATATGTTATCCAATATTTGTACTGATATATGTCGTCCATGGTCCCCTGAATATGGGTTTACTATGATACACCGCAAACTGGTGGCTATTGCTGGTGGCCACAGTGGCAATAATGTTGTGGGTGTGCATGTCGGTGTTCTGATGGCCTTAATACTCTGAACACACGTGGTTACGTGCATTACAGTTTAGGGATTAATAATAAAATAAACATAATAAAAATAAAAATAAACAAAATCTGTAGTTTTTGTCAAAAGCATTTCCTTTCAGACATTTTGGCATGAATGTCTCTCCATACCTCTGAGCTGAGCGCAGCCGGCTGCTGCACGTCAGCGCAGGACGTCTCATTTTGGGAGGAAAAAACTTTTTGATCGATTGCCATTTGTTTGTATTACAACATTTGGAAAGAGGAATCAATTGATTTAAACAGCATTTTGCTTAATTAATTCTGACTGGACTCTATCATTCTGACTTGACTCGGCAGAGAGCCGTGCAGCGTTTGGAGCTGTGTGAACAGAACAGAACACGAGTCTTGTTTCTTTCTCGCAACAAGACAGGAGTCCCAGTTAGTGACTTTAATCCTCACAAAAGTGACTGACGATTGACATATTCAGGGATGAAAGTGGTGAAAAACAAAAACAACAACAAAAAAAGCTGTAACCCAAAATTACCCCCCAACACCACCCACACAAAAATGTTTGAATTCTAGAAGCTCTGAAAGGCAATCTGGGGCTATTCCAGACGATAAACTGCAGTGAGTGCAGCATCCATCTTGGTGAGGAAAAAACCCCCAACTTTCCTTACTTAAATTCATTCCAGTAGTATTCTGCCCTTACTAGGATGCAGCAGTTTTCTAGCTTTGTATGGAACTAAATCCAGACCAAAAGTTTTGTAATCTGAAAAAAAGATTGAAAAAATAAATTTTGAAACTGAAAATTCAATATTTTTTCTTGAATTTTCTAATAATTTAAAAAGTATTATTAAAATAAAAATTAGTGTAAGTTATACAAGTACATCTATCAACTGTTTCAGAAGACCATAACAAGTCGGTTTAACATAAAAAAGGTAAATATTACTCACAGACATGTGCTCTTTGGGGGTTTACCGGGGAAAAATCAAGATAAAGCGAAATAAAACCAACAAAGCAGCAGGTCGGATCAATGCTTCATTGTTTCAAGCTTCAAAGAAGAGCCATGCTGCAGAAACAGTTGATTACAGACCCTGCAGGGGTTCTGTAATCAACGTAGAGACATGATCATTTTCCCGACAAACACTCCCCCAAAAAATGGCCACTCTGAAGGACCAATAAGGGAATTGTTAAGCAAAAAGGCTATTGACGTCAGTGGATTGAATAATTTCTTAACGACACCCGAAGAGAACTGGTTCTCGATACCCAACCCTATTATAGTTATGCCATTATCAGAGGACCCTGGTTTACATGTTCACAGTTCATAGGTTGGATATCATTCAACATGCAGCAGAAAGACATGGCAGATCAGCAGACCATAGCACTCACTCTGCCCACCCCTCCCCTTGCTTGCCTTCCACCCAGACTTTGAGTGCCAATCGGACCACACCCGCATGGCATTTGACTGCATTCTTGATATTCTTATTGAATTCTGACAGCATTCTGGGTATTCCTTCTGTGTTCCAACTACATTTGAACTGCGTTTGTAAAGCCCCGTCACATAGCAAGAATGTGGAGGACCTATTCTGACACAGCAAATATTGCCATAATCCGTCGCAGTTGGGAGGAAAAGAAGCATGATCAGCCATGGTACAAACGCATCCAGACTGCCTAGTGCACATCAGCAGGATGTAGCCCAAACATATTTCAATCAACAGTACAGTCAGATGACACAGAGTGCTGTCAGACGGTACCGACATTGAAGCTGTCACTCACTCACCTACTCACCCACGCAATCAGCGCTCCGCTTATCCTCACATTCCCAGCACTAAACTGACATTCTCATCTGTGTGTCTCACACGACGGAGTGCATGTGTGTATATGCGCAGAACAGGTGATCCAAGTGATAAGTCTGTGTCCACTCAGCGGCGCGCGTGTGTTCACAATGGCTGAAAGAGACGCATGCTCCTGCATGTGTAGAACAGGTGATCAAAGCAGTGTTTCTTTTTTTAAACTCTTTTTTGTTGTCATTTTACTTGATACACATCTTAACACAACTGCAGTTTGATTATCGTTGTGAGATGGCGCTTCACATGGGATTTATTTATACCAGAGGTGGATTATGCTTTTGTCATCTGATCGCCCTTGCCAGCACACAGTGCAGCTGCGTGAAAGGGACTTGACCAGCTGTCTGCGCTGCGCTATGGAGCGCGAGGTGCTGGAGGTGAGTTACATGTTTATTTATGTCGTTATGTGCTGGGCAAACATTTACACATCATACCTGCTACAGACTTAGGAGGTGTATGTGTAATAATACGTCCATTACTGTTCAGCTGCGTTGTGGCGCTGCACCGGAGTGTCTGATGTGTGCAAAGTGCCACATACATGTTATTACCAACCTGGTCTCACAGCAAGTCATGATTTAGCAGCATGAAATGTACATTAATCTATTGGTTTGTGATATTGTAACGAAAAGCGCCTCAATTTCGTCACGACAGCACAAATTCATTCTAATTCATTCCATGATGGCTGCATGAAATTAAAAGTGAAGCGGGGGGTGGGGGTGGGGTGGTTATGGTTAGGGTTGGGGGAAGGAGTAGGGTTAGTAATAGTGAGTTAAAAAAAAACTGTCACGAAAATTGGACTCATTTCTTGACGGGAGCATGAAAAAAAGTGAGACTGAGCTGGTTATTACACAACAAGATTTCCTTCGCCCTCCCTAGTCAGGGTCCAGTGGAGGTGGACAAACATGGTACAATATGTCAGCAGGCTTTGCTGTGACCAGTTGATCTCAGAGCTCAATCAACCGAGATCAGATCGTTTCAGATGCTGTTTTGATGCCGTCAGAATATGTAAATTGCAGTCAGATGGACGTCAGATTACACATGGACCGCCGTTGGATAGGTTTTCCGTCTCAACAGTGCCTGAAGAGTTTTGAACATGTGCATCACATTCGCGGCCGCCGACCGATTTTGACCAACTGTGTCGACTTCCGCAGATGCCTGTCAGAACATTTTGGAACTGAAATCCAGCACTTTTCTGATGTGCACCAATTCATAAGTCCGACACCACATTGTTTTGGAGATGTGGTGCATCTCTGAGTATGATCAAACATGCAGGTGCCTCAGTTTTGAGTCGCCCAGTGTCTGAAGAAGGACAAATTGATACCCACATTTCACCTGACTGTGGCAGATAGATGGTTACTTTCGAGAGGTGGGGATGGATTATTTGTCTGTCTTGCTTGTTGCCATCAAGGACCCAAAGCATTTCTGTCATGTGGAGCAGCGACACATGGCACCAGCACATGCTTCCAGACCTGACCTAATTATTTATTATTATTATTACTACTACTACAGGAAGTCACACAGAGTGAAATATGATGTCTTCAGAAGTCTGGTGAGCTACAAAGATTACTTTTAGAAAAAGGTAGAAAGCTGGAATTAAATTCAACCTCTGCAGCTTCCAGGCACTGGACCAATAATGGATTTAGTGTTTAAAGGGTAAAGAAGCAGAAACTAAAGCAGCATCTTAAAATACTTTCATCAATGACTGTTTTATGGCCCACACTCACAACAAACTGACCCAGCTATGTACAGTCAATTTACTGCTCCTGGGAAAGGATGAATGTTTAGGTTGGCTTAGCTCATGAGCGTATTACTGACGTGGCCACTTTTCTATATGCAGTGAATCATAAGTCACCATGTAGACTTCAGTCAATAAAGTCAAGGGCATCAGTGTGACTACTGAGTAATGGGATGTTTGAAGTTGCGTGAAGCAGCCGTAACATGCTAAATCTCTGGGGCGAATAAACACTAGAAGCTCATTCAGCGCAATCAGGGTTCTAGAGTAAATAATAATCATTTGTCTCATGTGGGACATTAAAGAAGGTGCAGAGCAGAAGGGAAAGAATAGTAAAAAGTAGGAAGTACAGGTTCCCCTGATCCTCAATCTCTGATCTGTTTTCTGAACATTAAAACACTACGTTAATTTAAGGATCTGTCACAGTCACAGCTGCAAAAGTATGTAATGAGCTGGCTCTGGAGAATCCCCACTATGAAATGATATATAAAGCTACAGTGTGTAAGATTTAGTGTCATCTAGTGGTGAGGTTGTAGATTGCATTGAGCTGTTGCTGGTTTCCCTTCATGTTTATGCTTCTTATTTTGTTTCATGCTCTCTTGCCTTGTCTTGTGACAAACTATAGGTATGACTGGTGCAATCACACACACACACTCATCTTCAACCGCTTAGTCCAGTTAAGGGTTGCTGGGGGCTCGAGCCTGTACCAGCAGTCATAGAGCGCGAGGCGGGGTACACCCAGGACAGGACACCAGTCTGTCACAGGGCCACAAACAGACAAACAAACACAGTCACACTCACAGGCACACCTATGGACAATTTAAGGATTCCAGTCCACCTAACCCGCATGTCTTTGGATGTGGGAGGAAACCGGAGCACCCGGAGGAAACCCACGCAAACATGAGGAGAACGTGCAAACTCCACACAGAAAGGCCATAGGGGGGAATTGAACCCATGACCTTCTCACTGTGAGGCCACAGTGCTAACCACTAAACCACCGCGCTGCCCTGACTGGTGCAATCCCCACAGATAAATCCACTGTACTCTAGCCAAAATCCCCCCCAAAATAAAAGCACTGAAAATATATATTTTAGTAAATATGTGAAATTAAATTAATGAAGTTTAGAAAATCTCCCAAACAGCATTAGCTAACCAATTAAGTAGCTATCTTTAATCATAGTGTTATGAAATATGAGTTATGAGGATTTTCTTAAAAAGAAGACCTGAAAGTTCAACTACAATTAGCCATAAGGTACATCTGAGATGCAAGCCCAGATTTGATGTTTTGGTGAAAGAAAATCCTCCTCTATACCACTTCATCATGAAGCTGTATAACTGGAGGTACAAAATGCAAAATTTGTAAAATTCAAAGTTCCAACCTGTTTAATTCCAGGTGACTCTGTAGCTAAATAATCCCTTTCTTGCTGTCTGTTTTCCCTCCTCGTTAAGATAAAACCTCTATCATTTTCCTATCAGCCAACACAGTGGAACATCCAGTCTGTTGCTGTCTGTCAACACGTGAACTCAGTTTTCTCCGTATTTGCATCCAGCAGGTCCAGAAGTGCTGCATATGCTCATTCTGTGTCCCACTCTCTCACACTCAAAATAGCAATAAAACGTGCAGGCAGTGGGAAAGCTCTCCGCCTCATTTCTGCTCAAAGTTTTGAGCATACACAAAACTTTCTGATGAACTTTCCAGACATCAGCAGACAAGGAACTAATTTTTTGGATGGGAAAAAAGACTTTTGTCTGAAAAAACAAAGGTGAACTGATAGTATCAGCTGCTTTGCTTGATTAGTCACAGTGTGACTGGGGCTACAAAGCTGAACACTTCCTGTTTCTTGTATGAATCTTTCATAATAAGATTATGAAATCTCATTACTTTTTTGCTTTTTACAATGTGTTGGGGTCAAGGAATTAATTTATTTTAGGTGGGCGCTGAATAAACTTAATTTTTTATTTTTTTATTTTTGGTGGTGTTTAACCAACTTTCATCAAAAAGGCCCTGCTGAAACACTGCTCATACACTGTTAAAAAAAAAAATTAAAGGGACACTTTGAAAACACATCAGATCTTAATGGGAAAAATCATGCTGGATATCTTTCCTGCGATGGACTGATTAATGTCTTAGGAAAGAAAGGATGCCAAATCAGTTGGTGATAATGAAAATAGTCAATCTACAGAGGGCTGAATTCAAAGGCGCCCCAAAAATCAAAGTGAAGATATGATGTGGCAACCTTGTCCATTTTGCCAAAATTTCATTGCAGTAACTCAAAATAGTGCTCAGTAGTTTGTATGGGCCCCACATGCTTGTATGCATTCCTGACAGTGCTGGGGCATGCGCCTAATGAGATGACAGATGGTGTTCTTGGGATCTGCTCCCAGATCCCAAGAACAATCTCTGTCTGAAGAATCTCTGTCTGATTGTTTGGTCAGACACATTCACACCAGTGGCCTGCTGGAGGTCATTTTATGGAGCTCTGGCAGTGCTCATCCTGTTCCTTCTTGTACAAAGGAGCAGATACCGGTCCTGCTGATGGGTTAAGAACCTTCTACAGCCCTGACCAGCTCTCCTCGAGTAATTGTCTGTCTCCTGGAATCTCCTCCATGCTCTTGAGACTGTGCTGGAAGACACACAAACCTTCTCACAATGGCATGTATTGATGTGGAATCCTGAAGGAGTCAGAATACCTGTGCAACCTGTGTAGGGTCCAGGTACCACAGGAGGGGGAAAAAATCTCAGTGGCCTCCACCTGTAAATCCATTCCTGTTTTGGGGGTCATCTCATTGTTGCCCATCTAAGTGCATCTGTTGTTAATTTCATTAGCACCAAAGCAGCTGAAACTGATTAAGAACCCCCATGGTACTTAACTGACCAGATCAATGTCCCAGAAGTTAAACTGACTTGATACTATAATTAAAAAGTTTTCCATTAATGTTTTTTGAGTAGTGTGTGTCTCTCTGTAGTTTGTACCTTGCTTTTTTGTGATATATATATATATATATATATATATATATATATATATATATATATATATATATACTTAGTTTCTCCTTTTTTGTATTGTTTGTATCCTGTTTGTCTACCTCATTTCTGACTACGTTGATGTAACAAGTGAATTTCCCCGGTGTGGGATCAATGAAATCCTATCTTCTACTTCTGCTACTAAATTGCCCTAAATCCTCTACCCTGCTTTTAAGCAGACAGATGTGTCAACCCCCTTTTAAAGTAGTTCTTTTGGATTTGCCTTGTGACATATGACTGTAATCTATTATTAAAATGGATCCGACAGTTTGTAGGGGCACTTACCAATAGGAAGACAAGTCTTCCTGAGGAGATGGCAGGCAGTTGGTAAACATGTTGAGTCCTTCTTGTGGCTTTCATATGAAAGCCATCCATTTCAATCCGATGCCTTAATTCACTCTTTCTGAGGCAGAGCTGAGGGAGAAAAATTAGGGCAGCAGAGACAGAGAGATCACAGTATGTGATAGATCAGGACCCATCAGGAGAAATATGTAAGCATCAAGAGATGTAAGCAATATGCTGTCATTATTACTCATTAAAACAGAATAATAAAATAAAAATTCCATTGGGTTCATGATTTTAAAGATTTTTTTTCAAAATCTGCTTTTAGTGAAATTGAAATACATAATAATATGACAGCATATAAAATATCCTGTACAACAGAATTTCCATGAGAAAGCTATGTGTTTTTTTTTCCTATTGGTGGAACACCAAGGAGGGATAATCTGAAAGGGAATGTCTGCCTCCAGTGGTGTTGCATAATTACACAAAGTCAAAGAGAACAGATTCTGCATAAGCCTCTTTTCTGTCTCTTGAAATATTCTGAAAAGGAAAATATTTACTGAATGCTATGTGTGCAATGTACAGTATGAGTTTTTTATTCTTCATAAACATTTAAGCCATTTGGATTCCATTACACAGACCTTCAGACTGCACAGAACTTCATCTATTCAACGCTGCCAGTTGTTTTTCCACTGAGAATCTGCAGCCGTTACCACGTGTACATGTTAGCCAAGAAAACAGACCATATTGTGAAACATGACCTCTGGAGTATATGCAAATTTTATGTCCTTTGACACTTAAATAACAACATCCAGAAAGAAGAAGAAGAAATAAAGATTGTTTCATATGAGAGAACAGAAGTATAAATATACTGAATTCAATCCATTTTAAAGCACAGGATATCATCAGTTTTGGTCCCTGTTAATATGATAGCACGCCATTACTGGCATGCCAGTAATGGCGTGCCATGCCATTACCTCGCAGCAGAACTCAAGACTCCTCTGTTTTGTGTTTTTAGCTTCCCGGAGTGGCACTCTGTTTGGTCTTCTGTTGTTGTAGCATTTCTGCTTCTTCTTGGGTCTAACCAGTCTGTGTTATGGTTCTGGCTGTGTTGTTAGCGTTTCTTGGATTTTTGATTGGACTTTATTGTCAACAAGGTAGTTGTTAGCGTTTCTTGGATTTTTGATTGGACTTTATTGTCAACAAGGTATCAACCACTACTCATTCGATGTATCTTTCTTTTTCTTTAGAACCATTCTCTGTAGACCCTAAGGGCTCCTTCACACATAACATGATGTTGGGCGAAAGAAGCAGAAACCAGCCTAAAAAGTGCGAAATAAAACGAATTGGTGAGCGTCGAAGAATTCCAGGTGCTGTTGGGAGGGACACACGGTCAGACAGTCGTGAACGATCCCGCGAGCACGTTACAGACTACTCGTGCTCACACAGCAGCGGAAAAAATTACTTATGCAAATTTACATAAATCAACTAAAATAACTAAGGACAAATTACTGAGAGAGCACAGAACATTATAAGAACAATTAATGTACTATTTAAATACAAGACAGTCTGGTAATGATTCTGTTCTCACTGTAATAAAATAAAGAAAAATTAAAAAAATAACAAAAAAAGAAAAAAAATTACTGTGGGTGTTTTGGCACTCTGGCAAAACAGTTTCCTTAAAGTTCCCCTTATTATTCTTATGATGTGTAATTGATGCCTGATGATGTGACGGTCTGTGTTGGAAATGACTGATCAAATGGATTGTGTTTTGTCTGTTACAATATTTAATTCCTGGTATAAAGAGCAGACAATACAAGAATTAACATCCCTCTGTTCCCTGTTCCTCTGTACACGAAACAAGGAATTGATGAACTGACATGATTAAATGATCGTGAACAGATTAACTGGCTCCGGTGTGTCCAGCTGTGCAGCGCGCGGCATACTGAAGGACGTGGTGTGTTTCAGAGGGCACCGAAGGACACCGCCTCATGTGGACTATCACTCACGTGATGGGCGAGACATCTGGATCATCAGCTGAGCGGTCATATGATCACACAGATATATTCACATGGAGTAGCCTGGCTGATCGCTTCTGCAGTGCGCATTATGTGTTTTTATTTCCTACCACCTCAGGAAAGTATGCCGACACGTGTGCATTGCAGTGGAGTGTTCAGCAGTGGTGGTCTTCATGGCAAGATATGTGTTTCCCAGCTGTGAGCAGCGACGGCACAGAGCACTCTTGTGTGGCACTTAGAAAATGTGGGGCCGTTCACACATCCAGCTTGATAGTGGTTGCCTGTTCTCTATTTTTGTGCTGGCAGCGGGAATGGCCCCGCCTTTCCTAAGTTCCCTGCGAGTGGTGCTGGATGTTCGTGGATGGCACCTGGACTCCAGCCGAGTCCAGCCGAGAGTGGGTTGACTGGCCACTCGCACAGCATCCACTGACTTTCGACCGCTGGTGTGAAGGCTGCCTTGATCGTATCATTTGGCCATGGTTTGACATGGCAGATGATTTCATGCAGCTGCTCAGCCAGATATGTCCAACCTGCGTACAACATGCCATACAACATGCCGTGCGAATGCTTCGAACATGATCAGATGGCAGTGCAACCTTATGTTGCCCGCTGTTTGAATGGATTTCCGGCATGAGCAGTACGAGAATTTAGAGTGCATGTTCCGTGCCCAAATGAATGTGGCAACTCCTGCACGAGCCGTTTGAGTGTGGCTCCGATTTTTCACAAGTGCCATTTGAGTCCTCCTTCGTGCACCATTCTGCTTCAATCCTGTTATGTGTGAAGGGGCCATAAGATGGTTGTGTATGAAAAATCCTAATTGATCAAGAGTTGTTTGAAATACCCAAACCAGCCCATCTGGCACCAACTACCATACCATGTACAAAGTTACTGAAATCACTTTTCTTTCCCTGTCTGATGCTGGTTTGAACATCAACAAATCCTCTTGACCATGTCTTCATGTCTAATGCACTGAGTTTCTGCTATGCGATTGGCCGATGAAATATTTGCTTTAATGAGTAGTTGAACAGACATGCCCAATGAAACGGCTACTGACTTTATATTCAGAGATGAACAAAGATTTGTTGTTATTGGATGCTCCCAGTTGTGGGTAAATAGTGTGACTGCCTTGTGTTTGTCACTGGAGAGAGAAAAGCTAGGGGAGTAAACCACAAAAGAAAATCTTGAGTGGAGCCCTGAATGTGGTTGGATGACATATTTGACACTCTCAGGCAGCATTTGCAACCAAGCTGTTGCCAAATGTCATCATCTACATTCCTTTAGATTCTATTACTGATGCCACGAGGAGGATTCTGCTGACTGGGAAAACTAGGATCTCTATACTACATGCCCAGACTTGCAACCTGGAGAGGCCACTCCAGCCTCACCTTTGTGAGGACCCAACATGGAAGTTGGTAGTCTGCAGGCCATAAGTACCCCTGATTGACATAGGGAAGGGGCACCATGGGTCAGCATTGACAATGGGAGCTACTGTTGAAGTCCCATGCAATCCATGGATAAAAGGACAAATGGAACTTAATGTACCTACTTATATATTAAAATGTTCCACAGAAAGTGTTTTCATGCAGGTGGTGTCAAGGGCATGACAGTCGGGGATAAAACCCAGCACAAGCACACCAAATCTAAACTGAATATGAACTGTACAGAAATGTGGAAAAAGGATTCATTTAATATTTAGTTAATTTTGTCTGTTATGGTGGGAGCTTTTCATTTCATTAATGTTACAGGTTGTCATAATAACAATAATCGTGGCGCAGATTACTTGTATGATGTGCCTGATGTGACGCGTGCTTTCGATGATAGCCGAGTTTACTGCATGTCCACTTGTACTGAATTGACACTGGAGCAGAAGCCCAGAGTGAACCATCAGCGGCAGGAAATGTGTAAGACAAAGCTCTTCGCCTGATCTCCGCTCAAAGTTTTGAACATAAACAAAACTTTATGACGAATTTGGTGAGCATCATCTGACAGGGATCATAAATACATTTTGCATTTTATAACAGCACTTTATAAAATTAACTTTATTCTTAAAAAATCATGGCACATAGCCCCAATCATTGCACACCCATTGGGTAGACATTGGGTGCTCTGTGCAGTGTTTGTGCAGGGCCTGTGCAGTATTTGAATGTCCTCCGGCCTTGGTGAATATTCTGCGGTAGTCAGATGCAGCTTCACACTTCATGGCGGATTGTGAGCACATACCAAGCAAATGACTGATGGGCCTTGTCAGGTCCTGATGGCAGCTCTGTGGCTCTTCAGTATCCTGTGGCATTCTTTTATGACCGGACAAGGACTACTGAACGGACTCTGTCCCTGTGTAACTGGGGTTTAAGCTAATGCCACCTATGATGGTGAGGGCATTTCTATCACATAGAGGAGGGGAGGCAGCCAAAAGACATTTTGTACAGACAGTCCAGGGCATCAGAACAGCCGGCTGCCTCTTTCTCCAATTCAGGGGCATCTGCAAAAGAGATCTGGAGGCATGCGACATCTCCACAGACAGCTGGGAAACTCAGGATGTCGATCATGATACCTGGTGTCACGTTGTCAACAAAGACATCACAGAGGCTGACATGAGGAGAGATGCAACCCAGGTCAGTCGGTTTATCTGCACCAACTATAATAGGGATTGACACTCTTAGCCATAGCAGACAGTGCCATGACCAAACCAATAAAAGACTTTTCAGGGGCACATTCAGAGACTAAGAAGCTTGTGATGATGATTATAGGAAATTGAAAGTTATAAAATTATAGGAACTTGAAAGCAATGAAAATGAACCCAAAGTGCAAACTGTCAGCTTTAAGATGAGGGTAATGACATAATATGTGGTGGTCCACTGTTAACTGAGTAAAAGTAACTGAGCACTTGTACAGGTGTGTTATTCTGTAATTTTTAAAACTGATATGCCACCAGATAAGCGGTGTAGTTCAAGTGGGAAATATCTCTGGATGTCATTCAAACCAATCAGGAAAAATGTAAAAGTATGGCATTGGTACATTATCTCAATCCCTCAGGTGACATCACAATGATGTGACAGTTCAAGCAACAGACAGCTGCCATCTTGCTGGGTGTAAACACACCGGATGTGACAGTGTTACAGCTGCATGATAACTACATCTTCCTTTTCTGTGATGTAGGATTGTGAAGATTGATTGTAAAGAAAGAATAATGTCTTCCTATTAATCTCCAGTCCAGGAAAATAGGAAAACATGCCACAGATGTGGTCACTTGCTGATACAAGCTTGAGGCGTGATTTTGGGGTAATGATGTCACACTCTGTAGACTGGTTTACCCAATGCAGAGGTGATAAGAGGTGAATAAGAATATGTCTAAATTTCTTTAATCACAATCGTTAAACAGGCCAAGGTAAAAAAAACAAAACAAAACAACAACAACAACAACAAAACAAAACAAAAAAACCCCAGAAGATATGTCTGTCAGGGATGAGGCAGCAACAGAACTGATGAAACAGGCAGTGAGATTCATTACAGAGACAGGCAGTCAAAACCAAGGAGACTAATCCAGTGGGAGGCAGGCAAAAATTGTGAGAAAACACTAAACACTCGGATGTGAAAACAGTTTGGCACATGAGAAGACACTAGGAAGCAGGAACACAAGTATGCCTAGCTTTGGCTGAAGACATACGGGCAATGAGGAACATACCCAGCATCATGGGTGGGCCTTAGGGGGCCTTGTCCAGCGTCTAAGTCAGTTGGAACCACACTATGGACGGACAGATGAGCCTGTCAGTCACCTGCCAACCACAAAAATAAATAGATAAAAAATAAAAATAATAATAGTAATGAATAAATCAATCAATCACAGGATACCATGATTACAATTTGTACAAAGTTCCAGTATATATGATTCATAATAAAAGTGATTAACACACTGCGCCACTTGGCCAACCCCACTGCCCAAACAAGAGGAATACATATATATGTCTCAAAATTGGACATGCTCTTTCCAACATACTTTTAAGTCTTACAAAATCAATTGTCTTCCAGCAAACCCAGGAAAATACACTAATCAATAACAAAATGCATCACACCTGTATATCTGGTGGTAGACCTTTATCATGACTCACCTTGGCTTAGCCATATGCACACTGTAAGCCATCTGTTCTATATGCCTTCAATTATTGCTTTGTCTAGCAATGTGCTGAAGTTCACAAAAAAGCCTAGCATCATATTGTTGCTAATACAGCACAAGACAAAGGCATTTTGGGTGTTATGGATCAATCTGGATGTGACCTAGTTAGAAGGTCTTAGTGTAGTAAGATGCAGTTCCTTGATCGTGCACATACGAGGTCTGTTAGAAAAGTATCCGACCTTTTTATTTTTTCCAAAACTATATGGATTTGAATCATGTGTGCTTGCATCAGCCAAGCTTGAACCTTCGTGCGCATGCGTGAGGTTTTTCACACCTGTCGGTTGTGTCATTCGCCTGTGGGCAGGCTTTGAGTGAGCACTGGTCCAGCCCCCTCGTCGGATTTTCATGGTCAGGGAAATGGCTGAGCGACTGCCGCTTTGCTCCATGAAACTTTTTTCAGAAACTGTGTGAGACAGCCAGGTGGAAACCATTCGGAAAATTCAGATGGCTTTCGGTGAAGATTCTATTGGCGTCACACAGATTAAGGAGGATTACAACCGGATTAAAGACGGCCCACAGCGGCTGAGGGCGTGCCGCGCTTCGAGCGGCCATCGACAGGCTGAAACGACCAGATCATTTCCAAAGTGAAGGCTGTGTTGATCCGGGACGTCGTGTGACTACCAGAGAAATCGCAGAAAATGTGGACATCAGCACTTTTGCGGCACATTCCACTGTTACAGGAGATTTTGTAATGAAAGACGTGCGGAGGAATTTGCGCATCGGGATGGAGCCGCTCATGGCATACAACAAAAAACACCTCCGTGTTGGAAACCATTCGGAAGATTCAGACGGCTTTCTGTGGCTTTTCAGTCGAGTGAGTATCCGAGAAATTGTGTAACAGCTGGGCATGCCACAACATGTCCTGTGAGACTTCCACAGTCAGTCTCTTAGACAACATGTTCTATGTAGGCCCCGCGTTGGCCAATTACGGCCTGCAAACGCTTTGGGGAAAGTGTTCTGGGGAATGCTTCGGATTTCTTGGCACATGTTTTCCTTCAATGCATCGATGCTTGGCATCAACATAAACTTCAGGGTCTCTGCAAGTAAAAAAGAAACAGAAGTGATTAAGTTTGTAGCATTTAAGGGTCAAACTGTGTGTTTTAAATGTTGTATATTTTTTGGGACACCCTATACATAATATAATTGGAAATACGTTAAAAATACATGGATGACACAAGATTGTAAAGACATTTCAAATACTATTCCTTCATCATAATTTTTTAAAAAGCACAGTTTATTTTGTCACATAATCATAAAAATACAAACCCTACATTTGCAATTTAGTCTCCCACCCCAGAAAAGACCACTAAGCATGTGGCACATGATATGTTGCTGGCCTGTCTGAAGTCTGGCTTATCATTGGATAGGGATGGATTTTATCCATCTTCTGAGAGCAGACAGGATGTGGGTGGCAGTCATCTTTCTCTCCTCTTTGACAGCACGGCAGATTTGCAGCTGAGCCACAGGGAGCATATCGGCAGCAAAGCTTCCTTTAGCCTACGGGGGATGCAAGAGACACTCACTTTTACCGCAGGTGCTGTCCAATTGTGAAAATTTCACTAGTTATGCCACAAATGTCTGATTCACAGCACGTGTCTCTACTGTCCATGGTAGCTAAACTTTTTCCAGTGACCATACTCACCATGTTCAAGGCATTTGAATGTGACTACAAACAAGTGACTACCAATAATTTCCACACAGCCACTTATTTGTATTGCAATTTCTCACAGTGAACAGTTTGGTCATAACTACCATATTGATCCAGTATATAACTGGCACAATCTTTGTGCATAAATCCACTCTCATCTACTTGAAATTACCCAAATAAAAATACTTAAAATATATATTACAATAAATTTATTAAATTAAGTTGTGTACAAGTATGAGAAAATTAAGGATATTTGTAAGTACAGCGGGTAAAATTTAGTATTGAGCACGTCACCATTTTTCTCAATAAATATGTTTCTAAAGGTGCTGTTGACATTAAATTTTCACCAGATGTCAGGAACAACCCAAATAATCTATCCATACAAAGAAATCAAACCATAGATTTCCATAAATTAAATTGTAATAATGTGAAATGACCAGGTAAGCTCAAACGAATAGTGCGAGTGAACTGGAGGAACCCACTGTCTGACAGATCTTTAACTTACACCTCTGGTGGAGCTTTTCTGGCAGCCCTGTGGAGGTTGGGGGCATTGAACCAGAATGGGCAATGTTCAAAGCTTCCATTGCTGAAGCTGCAGTGGGGAGCTGTGCCCTGAAGGTCTTAGGTGCCTTAAGGGGCAGCAACCCTCAAACACTGTGGAGGACACCGGTGGTCAGGGAAGCTGTCCAACTGAAGAAGGAATCTTTCCGGGATACATTGTCTTGGAGGACTCTGGAGGCATTATAAGGTACCGACAGGCCTGAAGGGCAGCAGTCTCTGCTGTGATGGATGCAAAACTGGGTGTGGGAGGAGTTTAGAGTAACCATGGAGAAGGACTTTCAGTCAGCACTAAGGTGCTTCTGGCAGACTGTGAGGCACCTCAGGAGAGGAAAACAGGGAACCATCCAAGCTGTCTATAGTAAAGATGGGGCTCTGTTGACCTCAAATGAGAAGGTAATCGGGCACATTTTGAGGAACTCCTGCATCAGACTGGAGTGCCCTCTGTAGACTGGCAGCTGATGGGGGATCATCAGTTTCCCTCTTGGAAGTCACTGATGTAGTGAAACAACTCTACAGCGGCAAAGCCCCGGGGGTTGATGAGATCTGTCCAGAAATGCTGAATGGTGGAGCAGGGACAGTGTTGCATTCACTCTACCGTACTGCATTGACAAAAAAAGAGCTGAGCCGAAAGGCGAAGCTCTCGATCTAATGGTCAATCTTCCTTCCTGCTCTCACCTATGGTCATGAGGGTTGGGTCATGACCGGAGGTCGTGGGTACAAGTGGCCAAAATGGGTTTCCTCAGGAGGGTGGCTGGTGTCTCCCTTTAGAGATAAGGTGAGAAGCTCGGCCATCCATGAGCAGCTTGGAGTAAAGCCGCTGCTCCTTCGTGTTGAAAGAATCCAGCTGAGGTGTTTTTTTAGATTGTTGTAAATTAAAAAAAAAAGAACTAAGAAATTACTTGTAAATAAGTATTCACAGCCTTTGCCATGAAGCTCAGAATTGCGCTCAGGTGCAACCTGTTTCCACTGATCATCCTTGAGATGTTTCTACAGGTTAATTGAAGTCCATCTGGGGTAACTTCAGCTGATTAGACATATTTTGGAAAGGCACACACCTGTCTACATATAAGGTCCCACAGCTGACAGTATATGTTAGAGCACAAACCAAACATGAAGTCAAAGGAATTGTTTGTAGACCTCAGAGACAGGATTGTCCTGAGGCGCAAATCTTGGGAAGTGTACAGAAACATTTCTTCTGCTTTGAAGGTCCCAACGAGCACAGTGGCCTCCATCATCCGTAAATGGAAGACATTCAGATCCACCAGGACTCTTCCTAAACCTGGCCGCCCATCTAAACTGAGCGATCGGGGGAGAAGGGCCTTAGTCAGAGAGGTAACCAAGAACCCGATGGTCACTCTGTCAGAGCTCCAGCATTCCTCTGTGGAGAGAGGACAGCCTTCCAGAAGGACAACCATCTCTGCAGCAATCCACCAATCAGGCCCGTATTGTAGAGTGACTAGACGGAAGCCACTCGTATAGTAAAAGGCACATGACAGCCCACTTGGAGTTTGTCAAAAGCCACCTGAAGGACTCTCAGACCATGAGAAACAAATTTCTCTGGTGTGATGAGACAAAGATTGAACTCTTTGGCATGAATCCCAGGCGTCATGTTTGGAGGAAACCAGGCACCATCCCTACAGTGAAGCATGGTGGTGGTAGCATCATGCTGTGGGGATGTTTTTCAGCGGCAGGAACTGTAATGATTACTAATTCTGCTGCGTTTCAGGGTAAAGCTAACATCTTTCTCATATATTATGTAAAAGCTAGCAACAAATAAACACTTCTAAAACTGAAAATGCTATTTTTGTAGCCTGATAACACCTCTGGATAGGCATGCACCAATGCCGATACCGGTATCGGGTATTGGCCCGATCCCGTATTCATTTACTTGTAATCATAGAATGTCTCTGATACTCTGACCTGATACCCCATTACAGCAGCGTGATATCAACCTCTCAATGTGGGATTTTCACACCAAGCTCCGAAATTTCCGGACTATAAGCCGCTACTTTTTTCATACATTTTGAACACTGCGGCTTTAACAATGATGCGGCTAATTTATGGATTATTTCAGGGTTTCATATAATTTACTCATTAGTCAAATATGTCCATCAATGCTGTCCACTGATTGGCTGAAATGCGGAGTAAATTCACACATACAGTAAATAAAAAGTCTTACCTGTTCGCTTCAGTGGAATTCATCATCATATGAGCACGCTAAGAAAAATAATCCACATAAAGCCTCCAGAGTTCGGAGCATAACATCTCACAACTCTTTAATTCCTCGTGTAGGTGACAAAAGTTCCTTCGTGACTTCGGCACTTTGCACCGCAGTTCCTCCATCAGAACGCTGATCAGGGCTTCAGCGGCGGAGGCTGTCCATCAGGTTGTTGAGTTTCAGCCATTCGTGTGGGTGTTCAGGCGTCTCGGTCCGTTACGTTTGTGGAATCTCTGCGCGCTGCGGTCGGAACCTCCACTCACCTCCATGAGCTGCTTTTTGCGCCAGAAGCTGGTTCACTGCACCTCATTAATTAAATGTCTCATTTACCACAAGCAATGGGCTGTTAACATTACTAATGTAGTAATGTTAACATGAATGTTAACATTACTACGTTTTGCCATGTGTTGCGACACCGTGCGCGCGCGTGTGCTACACCGAGTGTGCGCAATGCCCTATGTGCGCATGCCGTGCTCCTCCAATATTTACATGTTCCGCCTTTGGGGAAAAAAACATTTACAGTTTGTATTTGTGTATGTTACCGGTACGTATTTAATTAAAAGTTACAAATAGTGTGGATAGTGAAAAACTGTTTAGCTCAGTGTTGTAGATAAAAACAGAAATAGGCTCATAGCTGATTAAGCAGAGAAGCTGCTTTTCATCAAAAAAGAATCTGCCCTTCACATAAAAAAAAAAAAAAAAAAAATATATATATATATATATATATATATATATATATATATATATATATATATATATATATATATAAAACAACTGCAAATTATAAAGAAGACAATGCTCATATGAGCGAGGGCATTTTCATATTATGTGTTTTTTTAAAAATAGTATCAGGTTTTCTATTGGTTACTGGTATGAAGTCCTGAAATGCTTCTTTTGGCGATGATAATGCCGGTTTAAAAACTTCAGTTGAATGAATATTTTCTTATTTTGTTTTCTGTATTTTTCTAAATACAGATGGACAATGTGACACGAGAGTCTCCCGTCAGGGCAGAATGTTATAACAACATGCTTAACCACCACACCTGGTAATCATCAGTTTCTGCTCTGTCAGTCTGACATGTAATGTTTAACCGTATGTCTTACTTGCATGAAACTGTAGACTCACTGAAGTCGTAGAACCCATAGATTCACTGTATTACTCAATATGCCACACTGATGTTTTGGATGTCTGGAGAGTGCTACCATTTTGGGAAGGTATTTGTCCACATCACTGTTTGTCAGCAGGTCAGATCTGTCACTGTTGTTTCTGACTTTTCCCAGTACGCCTCAGTTTTGTGTTGCCCTTAGCTGCAAACTAAAAAATGGTGGAGTCAAAGGTCACAGTGAATCACGTCACAAACAAGAATGCAATATGAGTACAAAAAATGTTTAAAGTAATTCATATTTTTATTAGACTGTTACTTAATATCTAGCTGTTTTATCATTTGACATGATCTATTAGTGCAATATTCCAATTCAAACAAGGGGTTAATTGTTACTCATAGTTTAATGTCCATCAGTGTAAATACGATGTGCAGGTAACTCAAGTGGACTGGAATTGGACCAGTGTGATGAACGGACTGTGTGCTAGTTGAGGATAAAATGGTGAAATTTTGGAAATAATTATTTGAAAGTCAAGGTTACACACATATTACAGTAACTGTTGTATCATGATACATCATACCTAAACATGCAAGGTACAGCTGTAAAATATCTGAGTGCCGCTTCTGGATTTTTGTTAATTATTTCAAGCATTTAAGTTTAAGTTTGGTCTTAAGTAACATATATATATATATATATATATATATATATATATATACGAGGGCTGTCAATAAAGTAACGGTCCTTTTTATTTTTTTCAAAAACTATATGGATTTCATTCATATGTTTTTACGTCAGACATGCTTGAACCCTTGTGCGCATGCGTGAGTTTTTCCACGCCTGTCGGTGACGTCATTTGCCTGTGAGCACTCCTTGTGGGAGGAGTCGTCCAGCCCCTCGTCGGAATTCCTTTGTCTGAGAAGTTGCTGAGAGACTGGCGCTTTGTTTGATCAAAATTTTTTCTAAACCTGTGAGACACATCGAAGTGGACACAGTTAGAAAAATTAAGCTGGTTTTCAGTGAAAATTTTAACGGCTGATGAGAGATTTTGAGGTGATACTGTCACTTTAAGGACTTCCCACGGTGCGAGACGTCGCGCAGCGCTCTCAGGCGCCGTTGTCAGCCTGTTTCAAGCTGAAAACCTCCACATTTCAGGCTCTATTGATCCAGGACGTCGTGAGAGAACAGAGAAGTTTCAGAAGAAGTCGGTTTCAGCATTTTATCCGGATGTTCCACTGTTAAAGGAGATTTTTTTAATGAAAGACGTGCGGACGGATCCGCGCGTCGGGACGCAGCCGACGCGGTGCGGCGGCACAGGAAAAACACCTCCGTGTTGATAACCATTTGTAAAATCCAGGCGGCTTTTGATGGCTTTCAGTGGAGTGAGTATATGAGAAATTGTTTAACAGGCAGGACATGTTCCAACTTGTCCTTAAGGCTTTCAACAGAGGTGTTTTTCCTGTGGCGGAGCGTCGCGGCGGCTGCGTCCCGACGCGCAGACCTGTCCGCACGTCTTTCATTAAAAAAAATCTCCTTTAACAGTGGAATATCCGGATAAAATGCTGAAACCGACTTCTTCTGAAACTTCTCTGTTCTCTCACGACGTCCTGGATCAATAGAACCTGAAATGTGGAGGTTTTCAGCTTGAACAGGCTGACGACGGCGGCTGAGAGCGCTGAGCGACGTCTCGCACCGTGGGAAGTCCTTAAAGCGACAGAATCACCTCAAAATCTCTCATCAGCCGTTAAAATTTTCACTGAAAACCAGCTTCATTTTTCAAACCGTGTCCACTTCGATGTGTCTCACAGGTTTAGAAAAAATTTTGATCAAACAAAGCGCCAGTCTCTCAGCAACTTCTCAAACAAAGGAATTCCGACGAGGGGCTGGACGACTCCTCCCACAAGGAGTGCTCACAGGCGAATGACGTCACCGACAGGCGTGGAAAAACTCACGCATGCGCACGAGGGTTCAAGCATGTCTGACGTAAAAACATATGAATGAAATCCATATAGTTTTTGAAAAAAATAAAAAGGACCGTTACTTTATTGACAGCCCTCGTATATAGTTTGGAATGCTTTATCTAAATTCATAAATACGCTAGTCTGCTTGTTACAATTCTCTGATCAAGCTTACCAATACTACTAAAATGAATTCCTAAAGCAAGACTTTACAGTATAAATACAGTGACTAACACAGGCTGGTTCAGTATACACAACCAAAATCGTGGGGAAGACTGCTGACTTGACTGTGCTGGATCAAAGCATATCCATGAAAAGTTGACTGGAAGGGAAAAGTGTGATAGGAAAAGATTCATAAGCAACAGGGATGGTTCCAGCCAAGAAGTGATTGTCAAGCAACACCAAATCAAGGACTTGAGGTTAGCTTCACAGGGAGTGGACTTAGGCTGGTGTTAGTGCATCAATAGCCACAACACTTGGATGTGTCCAGGATGTGAGCTGCACGTCACTGCTGAACCAGACACAGTGTCAGAAGCATCTTATCAGAGATAAGGAGAAAAAGAACTGGACTTTTGCTCAGTGGGCCCAAATCCTTTTTTTTCATATGAAAGTAATTTTTGAATTTAATTGGAAATCAAGGTCAAAGAGTCTAGAGCAGGGGTGGCCAAGTTCGGTCCTGGAGAGCCACCTTCCTGACACTCTTAGTTGTCTCCCTGCTCCAACACACCTGAATCCAATGAAAGGCTCATTAAAAGTCTGCTAACGAGTCTAGAGGAAGAGCGCAGCATCACAGAGTCCGAGTTACTTTGAAGTCCAGTGTGGAGTTTCCACAATCACCAAAGATTTGGGGTGCCTGGTCATGTACTGGTGTTGGTTCACTGCGCTTCATCAAGTTCAAATGCAACACAGCTGCTGACCAGGAGATTTGAGAGCACCTCATGCTTCCATCTGCTGACAAGCTTTATGGCGATACAGATTTCCTTTTCCAACAGGACAGTGTCAAAACTACTAGCATCTGGTTTGCTGAACATGGTATTAATGTACTTGCTTGGTGCTATAGACAATGTACCTCATAGATTCTCTATGGTGTATTGTCAAGAGGAAGAAGAGAGACACCAGACCCACCAATCCAGACGAGTTGAAGCCTGCTGTCAAAGTAACCTGGGCTTTGGTAAGATCTCAGCGGTGCCAGAAGCTGATCGCCTCCATGCCGTGCAGCATTGCTTTAGTAATTAGTGTAAGAGGAGCCCCAACCAAGGATGGAATGCCTAATGAACATACTTCAGGTGTTTGACATATCTGTATTATAAATCCTTTTTGTGGATTGATCTTATAAAATATTATATATCATTTTGAGATTCTCTATTTTTTGGACCTGAGTCACTCACTCCCTCATCTTCAATTGCCTACTCCAATTTAGGGTCACAGGGGTCTGGAGCCTATCCCAGCAGTCATAGGGTGTGAGGCGGGGTACACCCCGGACAGGTCGCAGGGCCACATATAGACAAACAAACACATTCACACCTACAGACAATTTAAAGTTTCCAATCCGCCTAACCTGCATGTCTTTGGATGCGGGAGGAAGCCGAGCATCCGGAGGAACCCACGCGCCACTCTCCGCCTCTGTCAGGGCGCAGCGATACGATGTGTCAGCATCACTGAGTGGACGCTGATCCACTTCTGCCTCTCCAATTAGTAGTATTTCATCTAGCCTAGAGGACTGGTAACTTTCTGCTTGGCTTAACATGGGGGCCTGTATAGCAAGGATAATGCCTGTTTTATTGATGTTTTCTTTCCCCATGTTCAAGCTTTTACCTTAAAAGCTCTGACCTCAGGTTATACGTAAAACTTTAGCTATGTGGAAAATGGCCTTCCTGTATCTCCTGTTTTTTTTGTATAGTGTGCAACACTTTTGGTTTTGCTCCCATTTTGTATGAGATGAACTCAAAGATCTAAAACTTTTTCCACATACACAATATCACCATTTCCCTCAAATATTGTTCAGAAACCAGTCTAAATCTGTGATAGTGAACACTTCTCCTTTGCTGAGATAATCCATCCCACCTCACAGGTGTGTCATATCAAGATGCTGATTAGACACCATGATTAGTGCACAGGTGTGCCTTAGACTGTCCACAATAAAAGGCCACTCTGAAAGGTGCAGTTTTGTTTTATTGGGGGGATACCAGTCAGTATCTGGTGTGACCACCATTTGCCTCATGCAGTGCAACACATCTCCTTCGCATAGAGTTGATCAGGTTGTCAATTGTGGCCTGTGGAATGTTGGTCCACTCCGCTTCAATGGCTGTGCGAAGTTGCTGGATATTGGCAGGAACTGGTACACGCTGTCGTATACGCCGGTCCAGAGCATCCCAAACATGCTCAATGGGTGACATGTCCGGTGAGTATGCCGGCCATGCAAGAATTGGGACATTTTCAGCTTCCAAGAATTGTGTACAGATCCTTGCAACATGGGGCCGTGCATTATCCTGCTGCAACATGAGGTGATGTTCTTGGATGTATGGCACAACAATGGGCCTCAGGATCTCGTCACGGTATCTCTCTGCATTAAAAATGCCATCAATAAAATGCACTTGTGTTCTTCGTACATAACAGACGCCTGCCCATACCATAACCCCACCGCCACCATGGGCCACTCGATCCACAACATTGACATCAGAAAAAAGCTCACCCACACGACGCCACACACGCTGTCTGCCATCTGCCCTGAACAGTGTGAACTGGGATTTATCCGTGAAGAGAACACCTCTCCAACGTGCCAAATGCCAGCGAATGTAAGCATTTGCCCACTCAAGTCGGTTACGACAACGAACTGGAGTCAGGTCGAGACCCCGATGAGGACGACGAGCATGCAGATGAGCTTCCCTGAGACAGTTTCTGACAGTTTGTGCAGAAATTCTTTGGTTATGCAAACCGATTGTTTCAGCAGCTGTCCGAGTGGCTGGTCTCAGACGATCTTGGAGGTGAACATGCTGGATGTGGAGGTCCTGGGCTGGTGTGGTTACACGTGGTCTGCGATTGTGAGGCTGGTTGGATGTACTGCCAAATTCTCTGAAATGCCTTTGGAGACGGCTTATGGTAGAGAAATGAACATTCAATACATGAGCAACAGCTCTGGTTGACATTCCTGCTGTCAGCATGCCAATTGCACACTCCCTCAAATCTTGCGACATCTGTGGCATTGTGCTGTGTGAAAAAACTGCACCTTTCAGAGTGGCCTTTTATTGTGGGCAGTCTAAGGCACACCTGTGCACTAATCATGGTGTCTAATCAGCATCTTGATATGGCACACCTGTGAGGTGGGATGGATTATCTCAGCAAAGGAGAAGTGCTCACTATCACAGATTTAGACTGGTTTGTGAACAATATTTGAGGGAAATGGTGATATTGTGTATGTGGAAAAAGTTTTAGATCTTTGAGTTCATCTCATACAAAATGGGAGCAAAACCAAAAGTGTTGCGTTTATATTTTTGTTGAGTGTATATTAAGGTAGGGCCAATTATGTGGCTGTCACTTTATTGGGCTTTTCACTGATTAATTTCTCTTCTCCCCCAATGCTGCTATTCAAAACTATCAGAATGAAAACCTGAAAAGTGACGGCACAGATTTTAATGTTTTTCTTAAACATCCATTTTTAACCTCCTTCCATCCTCCACCTTCATTTTCTTTTTTAGATAAAGCTCCTTTACACCATGACCAACAGTGTATATTATACAAATAATGAATGTTATGAGTTCAATGGTACAAATATTTCATGAGGTGAACGATGGAATGTTCCATTCAACAAGGCAACAGAGTTGAATGGTACATTCCAGCTTTCACCGAATTAAATATTCAATCCATTGAAAGAATGGAAAAAAACATTCATTATTTGTTTTATATAACGGCTGAAATAGATCCTTGTCATTCAATAATTTATTAATTTATAAACAGAAAAGGGACTTACATTTTGGTGTTTGTCACTGGTGCTCAACAGTCCAACACAAACTTTGAATAGGAGTCCAAAATTGTTCTCAGTAGTCTGTGATATTGTGCACTGACTTTGTGTACAGACTGCCTGCTGTCTGCTTTCCTCACTCCAGCGAAAAACTGCATCAGAAATTGGTCCAGCTTTTCATCCTTACAGCTCTTCATACCTCCAGATGGCTTTGGATTTTGTTTTTGTGTGTGTTAGAAGAATTAGCAGCGTCGATTAGCTTCTTCAACTCATTGTCCGCCAGCAAAACAAACTCTGCTACGTTTAATTAAACACCGCTCCCTGTAGTGTGAGCGAGGCATGCAATAGCACATTTCGGATAGCATCAAAATCGCACACTTAAAAACAAAAAAACAAAACTATTGCACAGTCAGTGAAACACAATGGCAAATGGTATGAATAATCTATGTCACGTGACATACAGGCCACCAATCAAATGACAAGGATCCACTCAGCCGTTATATAATCCCATTTATGTTATTTTCTAAGCACATATAAAAGCAATACGACAGAAACCTAAAATAAATGAGTTGAAGTTCAGGTGCTGTGTGACTTCTAAAGGCTCCTGATCAAACTATGTAACAGCTTGGTGAACTCAGTCTTGATTTATTGAATGGTGTCATTTATGAAATGTTTAATTTCCCCATTCTGTTTGTCATTCCTTTCATATAATAAAGAGCTCATGCTCTCTCTTTTGGCTTCTCCTGTTAGGGGTCATCACAGCAGATCAACCATCTCCATCTTAACTTGTCCTCAGCATTTTCTTCTGTCACACCATCCATCTCCATGTCTTCCCTACCTACCGCTTTCATAGACCTCCGCGTTGTCCGTCCATTTCTCTTCTTGCCGTTTGGCTCCATCCTCAGCATCCTTCTCTCATTATACCCCACCTCTTACCTTTATACATGTCTAAACCATCTCATGTCATCTCTCTCACTTTGTCTCCAAGCCATCTTATCCTCTGTCCCTCTGATGATGCTCATTGGTCATCCTTGTCACTCCAAAAGAATCTCGCAGAATCTCCAGTTCTGCCTCCTGTCTTTTTACTTATCACCACTGCCTTCAAGCCATACATTGAAGCTGGTCTCTCTACAGTATTATAAACCTTCCTTTACTCTCACAGACACCCTTTAACCGCAAGTCATTCCTGCCACTGTTCTCCACCAAGACCACTCTGCCTGCACTGTCTTTTTCTTGTTCTGCCTAACCACACTATCCACTACTTTGAACAGTTGACTCCAAATATTTACAGTCTCTTTTTAATAAAAGTTGCTTAAATGCCCACTCTAAATTAAATACATTTTTTTTTATTAAAGTTGATTAAATGCTTACTCTAATTTAAACTCATTCCATGACCCCAACACATTGTAAAAAGAAAAGAAAAAAAAAATCTCATCAATTCCACATCTTGCCTGTGATGACATTCTCAGATCATACCTGAGAATCCTCTTGGCCTTACATTGGTCTTCCCAAGGTATGCAAATGTCCTGGGTGACCCACAGTAATTTTTGCTTTGCACGGGGAATTGTTTTTTTAATTCATTATTATTTTACACAAGCACCATTTCTCCAGATAAAACTGGAGTTATGTCAGGAAGGTGTAAAATGTGTGCCAAATACCGATGTGGATCTGACTGTATACACTGTGGTGACCCTGAACAAACAATGGGAGCAGCTGACTGGACAACAACAGCTTACACATGCCCACAATGTTTTTCTTTGTTAAAGTCGTAGTCACGTGACAGTGGTGTTAATTTCATGCACCAGTACAGCAGTACAAGAGTTGCACACAAGGTGGATCCAGCACCATCTGGCACAAAATGGGCGACTTATTTTTGTGAGGGGTGGGCATTCTGACAGATGTAATATTGGCAGTGCACTCGTGGGTCCGGTCACCCCCTTTTCAGGCAGAATTTTGCAGGGAATGCCCTAGGCGTTCCAGCTGAATCACATTTTGGGGGTCAACAACCCTCATCGACACCTAGACTCCTTGCAATCTCACCATTTTGTTGTGCTCATTTTCATTTGCACACATATCCTTCCCACTGTCGGCAAGTGCTTGCTCACAGGGGGTCGTTTTGAGCGTTGGGGTTTTTACGTAATTATTGTATGGCCTTGCCTTACAATATAAAGCGCCTTGGTGCAACTGTTTGTTGTGATTTGGCGCTATATAAATAAAATTGATTGAATTGATTGATATACCCAGTGTTGTTCTCACTGACTTTTTATTCTCCTTCTCTCCATTGTGTATCTCCACTTCTCCAATCTGTTCCTTACTATCACAACACATCACAACGCCATCTGCAAACATTATAGGTTGATGCAGGCTTCTGCAGGATCTCATCAATCAACTGATCTATTACCACTGCAAAAACGAAAGTCTGTCCTTAATACAGTTCAACCTCAACTTTAAACCTGCCCATCATTCCTGCTGCACACCTCACCATTGTCATTCCCTCATACACACTCTATATCACCCTTACATACTTTTTTGAAAGTCCCTATTTCCTCATACAATACCAACATGCTTCCTTCAGAACCCAGGCATACAAACTTTCTCTAAATCTGCAAACACACAATGCAACTCATTCTACCCTTCTCTATCAGCACTCAGTGCAAACATTGCATCTGCAGTGCACTTTCTTGGCATGAAACCATATTGCTGCTAACAAATCTTCACCCTCTCCTTTCAGCCTAGCTTTCCATTATCTTTCCCATAACTTCAGGCTGTGGCTGAACAACCTTACATCCCTCTAGGTCTGCACTTCACTATTGTTCTTAAAAAAGATACAACTAGTGCTCTTCTCCTCCCAATTGTGTAGGGTTGCTACATTGGATCACCCATCTCCAGTAAGGAAGTCCAATTTTTGTATTGTGAAGATGTTCCTCCATCATGAGTTAGTTTTTACAAAAACGGTCTAAGATTCTATCAAAACTGTTAATATAAATTTCCTGCTTTGTGCTGAACATACACAGTCAAATTATAGCATTGGTCAAGGTGCAGGTGAGCATGTTTCAAGTGGAAGCTATATCAGGTTGCATTTCTACTTCCACCAGAGCTTGAATAAGCATTCTCACTCAACCTAAGAAGGCTTGTCTTTCACCAGGTTGTGGTTTTTGGATGTAGTTGTTTGATAAAGAAACAAACAATTGTTAATCAAACTTGCATACCAAATCAAACAAAATAATGAAAATTTTTTTTTTTATTGATTTATTTTTATGTGAGTAGCTTGGACTTGCTCAGTGCATAAATAGTTTCTCCCGGGTTTTATGGAAACTGGGGATACTTATAGGATTGGACAAGTCAGAGAAAGATGGAGGTGAGTAGCTAAAGATTTAATCATAAACTTTTTAATGGGAAATGTAATTTTTTTGGGTGGGGTTATAGTGGGGCTACTGGGTTGTGTATGCCATTTTGCATCATGATAAATTGCTGCCTTAGGGCCCTGTCCCACTGGCGTTTAGGAGGATTTGCGGATGGAATGCGCACAAAAGTGGCCCACATCCGCCAAACAACCGCAATAACCGTGTAACATTCCTGTGTGTCGGCCGCCATCTGAACACATCCGTGATCATCCGCAGAGGCACGCATGTCCGCAGCCAGGATTTTTGAACGGTTCAAAAATCCTGCTGCGGATGAGATCCGCATCACTGCCTGAACACATACTGAAGACATACGCAGGACATACACAACCAACGCGCCGCATATCCCCTGTCATCCGTTGATATCCGCAACCGACGGGATGGTGCGGCTTGGCGGCGGACTGGGACAGCGTGCAAAACAGATATCACGCGTGCCCAGCACGGCCACATCACGGTCGCAAATGGTATGTCGCGCATGCAGACTAGCACTGGGTGGTCCAAGCTTTTCTCTTCTACCTGTAAAGCCCACGGAGAGTCAAATGACCCCAAGTCTCAGAACACCTCAGGGGAGGGGCTGACTTGGCTAGCCACATTCTTGTGTTTGCATATTTGCTGTCTGTGTGCCTGCTTAGCTGAAAGGGCTGCTGATTTGTGCTTAGGTGGATAAATAACTTTACCCTGGGGGAGAGATGAAATTTTGTTTTCTGAATTGTATTGAAATGCAACAGGTATACTTGTGGCAAATGCAGAAAAGACCTTCCATGGCATTGTGGGGACTGTTAGTCATTGTGAGTGACTGTAACCTGTACCTATTGTATATATTTTGGTTTTCTGGTGTGTTTTTTGGTACATTTTGGTACATTTCAATAAAATCCAGAAAACAACGTTTTCTTTTGGTGTGTTTTTTGGTACATTTTGGTACATTTCAATAATATCCAGAAAACAAAGTTTTCTTTTGGTGTGTTTTTTGGTACATTTTGGTACATTTCAATAAAATCCAGAAAACAAAGTTTTCTTTTGGTGTGTTTTTTGGTACATTTTGATACATTTCAATAAAATCTAGAAAACAAAGTTTTCTTTTGGTGTGTTTTTTTGGTACATTTTGGTACATTTCAATAAAATCCAGAAAATAAAGTTTTCTTTTGGTGTGTTTTTTGGTACATTTTGGTACATTTCAATAAAATCTAGAAAACAAAGTTTTCTTTTGGTGTGTTTTTGGTACATTTTGGTACATTTCAATAAAATCCAGAAAACAAAGTTTTCTTTTGGTGTGTTTTTTGCTACATTTCAATACAATTCAGAAAACAAAATTTCATCTCTCCCCAGGGTAAAGTTATTTATCCAACTAAGCACAAATCAGCAGCCCTTCAGCTAAGCAGGCACACAGACAGCAAATATGCAAACACAAGAATGTGGCTAGCCAAGTCAGCCCATCCCCGGAGGTGTTCTGAGACTTCCTTGTTTACATAACAGAAATAGCTCTCCACAGGGGATCTTGGGGTCATTTGACTCTCCTGTGGGCCTTAGAGGTAGATTGGTCATTTGACCAGACCTTGGCCTTGTGAGTGCTAGAGCATGACACGGGAGTGGATTTTCACTCCCGTCCCATCCCGCTAAAATCCCATCCTGTCCCAATCCTGGACTGGAGTAAAAAAAAAAAAAATCCCATCCCGTCCCACTCCTGTAAAGATGACTCCCAATCCCATCCCGCTCCCACTCAAAATCAGTCCCACTCCCATCCCACTCCCGTATGTCTCGTGCCGTGATGATCAATCAGGGACTGAATATGTAGTGACGTGGAGATGTCTGGAGTTTGACTGAAGATGTGAACATGTCCTGTATCTGGTAGCAGCCTGTGAGCAGGACTTATGTCTCTTTTGTCCTTTATTTCACAATTATGACAGAGTTTTTGGAGCGAGCAGCAGCAGGAGCGGAGTTTCTTTTTCTTTTTATGTTACGTGCGCGCGCAAGTGAATCGTCCATGGAGATTATTTTACTTATTAACTACACAGATGTATAACAAAACAAATGGTGACTGGTTTCTAAACACAATTATGACAGAGTTTTTTGGTGGAAGAGCGAGCTGCAGCAAGCAGCGGAGTTTCTTTTTTTCTTTTTTTTTTTAATTGTTTACATGTGCGCGCGTGAACAGGACAGTTGGTCCTCAAACTGGGTCCCACAGAGGCAGAAGGACCACTGAAAGCAGCCGTCATCCAGACTCAGCTCTTGCAGCAAATAATGATACTCTCTGTATTGGGAGCTTTCCACAACAACTCGCTCCGTGTGATCAAGGTCCGTCATGTTAACTTGACTGACAACCAGAGCTGGCGAGCGGAATGGAAGCTCCTCCTATTTGATGACGCACCGGGGTGAATTTTCACAGCAAAAGCAGAGCGACACACCGGGCGAAGGAGGCGCGTCCATCGCCACGTGACCCCCGCAAATTTGTAGCGTCTGATCGCGGCCGGTGTGAATGTGGCATTAAATAGATGAAAATCATCATCTATTTTTGGCATTCCCGCTCCTTCCCGCTCCCGTTCATTTTTATTCCCGTCCCATCCCAATCACAGGATTGATAACATTTTGACTCCCATCCCGCGGGAATCCCGCAGGAATCACGTGACCCACGGGAATTCCCGAAAAATGTCATCCTCTAATGCAGACAGAGTGGGCACGGATGAAGCGAGTGCATCACGGCCGCTGTGCCCCTCATGGGGGCGCCTCCGCGGTTGCCTTTGCTTCTGTTCCCTGTTATATCCGCTTTTCTTCCTCATGTATTCGCTGATCCACCCCGGGACATTTGTCATTTCCGCCCACCTTTGTTGCGGACGCTCAGCTTTTGTCTCCTCATTTCATGCTCAAATCCTCCTACACGCCAGTGGGACAGGGCCCTTACTCCACTGTCACTATGCAAACAGGGTTATTGCTCACTTTCTGAATTTATAGGCAAACCGTTTCAGTGTTGTGCAATCCATATGTTATTCCAGCTTTTTTTTTACTGCAATGACGCTGCCATTGTACTGAAGATTTGCATATCTACCATCTGCATATCTATAGATCCTCCCTTTAATTAATCTTTAGTGTCTGCACACATATGGTGTTAAGTAGCATCCAGTTGGGTCTTGCTGAGCAGAGTAATGTGACCTATTTGAATTCTGGCATTGTACTGGGAGGCTTTTTACTCTTTGAACTCTCATGACTGACACAGATCATAAACCACACTTCCAGCCGCCCGACCTTCAGAAACTACACCAGGACACAGCATCTGCTGGCTTCATAGGTCCACCTTAAAAACCAGGATATCCATCACCAAACCACTTAGTCCTAGAAGCCCTGAGCTGGAGAGCAGTACAGCTTTCCACGTTTAAGAAGCATTTGCTGACATTCTATTATCTAATGGACTCAATGTTAATGACCTCTCTGCCAATACACAGCAGCAGAATAACATGTAGCTATTTCTGAGCAGCTATGAATAGAGACATTCTTTATTGAGGATTGAGAGCTGAGTAAGAGCTGTTTTGCTGACCCACTCTGATTCACGTAGGACATACTGTACGTCTTGCTACTGGTAAGTGGTCTCCTTGAGTGTTGAAAGAAAATAAGAGGTCATAATGGCTGTTATTCTTACTCTATTGATGATGTTGGACATCCTGTCTAATTTGTCTAGCATAGTCTGGGGAAGTATCGGTTTCCAGAGGATAGAGATTATAGTGTGCAATGTTTAGAATGAATGACCCAACTAAACTGACCTGACTAATGTAAAAAAAACAAACAAACAAACAAACATACAAAAACAAAACAGTAAAGCCTATTTTTCTACTTGTCTGTTCAGTTACGTTTGTGACCATGTGTACATCTGTGGATATTATGCTATATCTCAGGAACTGCTGGGAGCAGAGTCTTACGTTTGGTGTTGGATTAGGTGCAATGTGCAGGTTTCTAGAGGCTGGAATGGAAACTGTAAGAAACTGAGTGTTACTATGATAACAGCCACAAACAAGAATATTCCCCCATCAGTCAGATCTCAGTAACCTCACACTCTAAGCACACCTGATCCCATCAGATCTCAAAAGTGAAGCAAAGTAGGTCATGATTTGTGTTTGGCTGGGAGACCACTTGGGAACACCAGGGCCTGTGAATAGGTTTCTTCAATTAGAAGTAGATCTCTGTCAGGAACGGTATCCAGCATCAAACCTGGGACAAGTCTTAGTGTAGAGCTGGAGTCAATGTGGCAACCTAGAGCATCTGGATTCAGCTACGAAACAAACTAAATAACAATCACAACAGCAAACACTTCTCACCAAGGTCACTGAGTTTTAAAAGATCCAGCAATGCTGATTCCCTTGAAAGTTTTTTCCTGAAAATTACTGGAAATTCCTGTTGACATTTGACCCTGAAGAATTGACTCCTCCCTGTATTTCAGGAACAGATCTAGTCTGTGTGTATGTGCTGGTGCCATGCCTCGCCAAACCCACCACACATCACAATAACTGTTGGTCCTCATTCGCAGCCACCAAGAAAACTGCTGATACATGGCTTTAATGTCATAGCTGATGTTCTCTCAACAGTGGTACCCATTGATTTTCTGGGGAGACATATTCCCAAAGACATCCAGGTTACTGATTGATGTTCTTCTGCAAAGATTTGGACCTCACCACACACATCATGTCCTCATCACTCTTCCCAACCAGCTGTCAATGTCAAAGACCGAAGTACCAGAAACATAAATGTCACTGATTAGATATGTGAATATCTCAAAAAATTCACTATTTTCAGCACAAACAGATACGTTCTGGCTATTTGTTCTGCACATTCACAAACCCAGACACATTGACTCATGAGTCAGCTTCTGAAGTTCTGCAATCAGGGATTTTATTGATTCAACAAAGATTACAGTGTTGTCTGTAATGTCAAGAACAGTGAGCCTTTCCTCACCAACAAAAGCCCTGAAATTGCTGGACTTCACCACTATCCACCACACAGTCCATGCCAACATGAAACAGAGTAGCAGCCGGGTCATATCCCTGATGAACACCAAAAATCACTGGGAAGAAAAAGACTCACTCTTTCTTCCCAGGTGACATAATGGTCCAGCGATTAAGCATTGGGCTCCTCGGTTCAAACCCCAGCCTGACGGGAAAATCACTAAGAGCCTTTGGGCAAGGTCCTTAATCCCCTAGTTCAGGGGTAGGCAACCTGTTCCAGAAAGAGCCATGAGGGTGCAGGTTTTCTTTGCAGCCACTGACTCCACCAGGTGATCTTACTGATTAATATCACTTTGAGCAGATGGAATCAGTTAATCAGTGAAATCACCTGGTGGAGTCAGTGGCTGCAAAGAAAACCTGCACCCTCATGGCTCTTTCTGGAACAGGTTGCCTACCCCTGCCCTAGTTGCTCCCGGTGTGTAGTGAGCGCCTTGCATGGTAGCACCCTGACATTGGTGTGTGAGTGTGTTTGTGTGAATGTGAGGCATAATTGTAAAAGCTCTATATAAATGCAGTCTATTTACTTAGCCTGCACTTTGCAGAGCGGTCACAGTTCCTCTGTACAGGCTGGCTATGATGTCCAACAACTGAGCCTGTGAATTCTCAGGCTACCTCACAGAACAGGCCAGTCAACTAAATCAAACACTTTGCAAAAATCAAAATCACCTTTAAAGAAACACTGGTGATATTCACACTTGAGTTCAGTGAGTAGTCACAGAACAATGGTTGACTTCTTATGACGTCAGACTGCTGTGGTCTCTGAGGAGCAATTAGCCAGGACTGAATTGTGTTCAGAATGACCCTTGAAAATACCTTACCGAAGGGAATGTTAGGCTGAGAAGCTATTTTTGATGTTGTAGTAACAAAATACTAAAGGGAAATTAATTTGTGAATAATCTGACACCAAAATCAAGATTACCACCCAGGAGATACAGAAATTTGGTTACCCCTTGACTAGCTCAGTCCCTGATTGGCTGACTCCTTTTATCTGAGCCATGCCCTGCTAATTGCATATAAAATAATTGATTTATTGCTTTAAGAAATGAAGCAATGTGTCAGTTCATGCAGACTGCTGAAGTCATTGCTCCGCAACACATACCGGTTTCAAGTGCCGCAATGACAGTTGTAGACATCATTAACAGCCCAAAATTACTGTGACATTCATGCCCATGATGAGTGTATGTAAACATCAGACCTCAACTGTATTTGCTTGTTCCCTCCCAGAAATTTGCACACTCCTGCAACATGCATATTCGTAGAGGCAAATGTGTTAAATGGACAATATGTGCTATTTTGTACATTTGAAAGACACAATCCTCAGTGCGCTCTGTTAGTAACTGATCTTGTAGAACAGAATAGAATTCCTTTATATGCATGTACAATGAGATTAAAAGCAACTCCTTCTCAGTGCAAACATATAAAACAATGCTGCAGGAAGGGGGATAAGGTGCACAATCTCAAGTGTATATAATTGCAAAAAAACAAAACAAAACAAAACTAAAAACGACGCATTTGCAAGAAGTCTGAATATGTGTTTATATACAGTGTGATATACTGCATGTTATTAATTACATGTTGCATAGTAGTATTGATCATTTGCAATGAATAATGAACATTGGACAGACAGAGTTGGTTAGATACAGATATTGCACAGTAATGTAGGTGGGTAGAGTAAGTCTGGGGGGTTAGACTCGAGCGTGCACTTGTGAGTCAGGACGGTCATGGCTTTAGGGAAACAAAACTACTTTGCACATGTGTAAGTGCAATGGTGTCTGTGCATGTTTTTACACATGCAAACCTTTAGTAAATCAGGTCCTATGTGTCTTGTCCATGGGCACAGACAGCTAGTATGAACAGGACTCAAACCCAGGTCTACATATCAGCAGGTCAGAACCTTTTCCACTGAGCTTCGTGCTCTAAGTACAGAAGGAACAACAGAAATTGCTTTTGTTTGGGAACAGTCACACCCCAGAAACTGTGGTGTAATGGGATTTCACAGGATTGCCTTTTTCTACTCTAATCTCCTTCTACCTGTCATTAAGTTTGCTGTTCTGTGTTTTTGGAATTAAAGTATTTGCTCTTTGTGGATTGCAAGTGGCCTCTGGTGCCACATTGACATCATTACACTGGCTTAGAGAAATCTGTAGAATGCAACATTAGTGATTTCTTTTTTTTTTCTCTGAAACAGGTTTACCCACAACTGTGTCATTTTTGTAGACGCACAAAGATAGGACGGGGAAGTGAGATTAAAAGACCGGTTTTGACAAGCAACAGATGGGAAGCTGACAACAATTCGGGTGAAGACAGACTCTGTTACTGGAAGGAAAGCATGGGTGTTTGTCACTCAGCCCTGTGAAAATGGATTCTGACACTCATTTATCACTGTATATTAGGAGCCAGAATTGTTAGAGGGAAATCATGGATTTGAATACATTAAGATGTCCTCCTCTGCAAACAGGGAAACTCAATAAGGTTTTATTTCTGTATCCTTTAAAATAAAGACCGTTGAACTGTTTAAAATTGGGGAATGCACCATCAAAATCCCAGAGTGCACGACAGGATAATCACACTTACTGTCACTTTTAACACAGCCTGCATGTAAACAGGCGCAGGTGCACGTGCGACTTCTCCCCATCGCTCTCACGTACAGCCACATGCAGGCGCACATGTGAGCAGTGTTTGAGGATGTTCTTTGTGACTCTGTTCCAAAGCCACCGCTCTCACCGGGCAGCCACCGGTACCCATTAATCATGAGGTTTCTGGTATTGTCAGCCGCAGCTTCCCCTCCCTCCACTTTCAGCCTGTCAGTTAACAAGCTGTGACACCATGACAGCGTGCGTGACTGAGTGATGTGTGCATGCAGCCTATAATGGAAAGGTATTGAAATGTTGGGGCACAAAAGGTGGGGGGTGGTCATGATGAGATTTTGTTTCTCAGCTGTTCGTGATCAGATGGAAAAATGGCAGCTCTGCCTCGAGACTTAATGAAATGTGGAGGGGAAAAGAGCCAGCTGTGTTTGAATTGTTGTATGTCCACTGGACAATCCCGCCGTGATATCACCTATAGGTTTTCTGAAGATCTGAAGCTCAAATGGGGTGCTCCCAAATGCATGGGTGCATCTTAAGAGTGCTCGAGTCCGCTTAACGTCTTGTCAACTCATAAACCCTCCTCACTCGGACGGAGGAGGAGTAACAGGAAGACAGAGGTCGGGAATGAGAGGAACAGTAGTAGCGAGTAAACTAGTATTGATCAGTATGTCTGGTGTTTATAGTGAGTATTTACTGTATATTTGCAAGCTATTTTTCTTTTTTACTTTCACTTTTGATACTCTGTGTGCTTCTTACCCTGTGTGCTGCTATACAATGCTGCTGGAACCTCAATTTCCCTGAGGGAGTCTTCCCAAACGACCAATAAAGTTCAATCTAATCTAATCTAATCTAAATAGCCTCTGCTAGTGGGGCTCTTCACCCGGCTCACTGGCAAAGTGACTATGCCCCCAATCATTTGTAACTTTATGTCTTAAATTAGCTAATATTACCCCCCCACCAAAAAAAACACAGTTGTCATGAATGAAGAAATGAACTCTGAAGACCAGTACCATTTTCTGTACAAAGCTGTAAAGATGTTTATTTCTGTTAAGAAATTGGGCATTTTGAGATGGACTACTATTGGGAGCGACTTGCTTTTGGAACCAGTCTCAAGTGTCCATTCAAGGAACTGCAAGATTCTGAATGTGTAATGGGGAATGGGGAAGAAGGTGGATTCAAATGACTTTGAACGTGGCATGGTTGTTGGTGTATTGAGTATGAGTATTTCAGAAACTGCTGATCTACTGGGATTTTCATGCACAACCATCTCTAGGGTTTACAGAGAATGGTCTGAAAAAGAGAAGATATACAGTGAGCATCAGTTTTGTGGACAAAAATGCCTTGTTGATGTCAGAGGTGAGAGGACAATGCATTATCAACCAGTCTGCCGATGGGCCCTGCGATAGACGTCCTGTCCAGGGTGTACCTTGCCTAACATCCTATGACTGCTGGGTGTAGGGTTCAGCTTCCCCCACCCCCTTTTCACTTAATTGGAGTAAGTGGGGAGAGAAAATGGATCATGTCAGTATGGACCAACATTTCTGAGGAATGTCTCCAACACCTTGTTGAATCTATGCCATGAAGAATTAAGGCAGTTCTGATGGTAAAGGGGGGGTCCAACTCGGTACTAGCAAGACCTACCTAATAAAGTGGCCACTGAGTGTATGTCCATGAACACAAAATAAAAACTGACATTTTCTTCCTCTCTGTGCCTCTGTTTACAGGTTCAGTGACCCTGAGTGTGTTCCTGGTCTCCCTAGCAGTGACAGTGTGTGCCGTTTGGTTGGTGGCTCTTTGTGGTGTCTGTGGTTGGTGCCAACGTAAGCTGGTGAGTTTACACATGAATGCACACTCAAACATATTAATATATTAAAAGTTGCCACTTTAGACTGTATATAAACTGGACAAACTCTGCATGACATCACTCAGAGTTATCTATCAACACTCAGAAGCTCAAAAGATGCTGCTCTAGGTTTTGACATGTTAGTAGTGTTTACTCTGCCTGCATCATAGTCAAGCCATAAATAGGCAAAGAGATGGCACATGGATGAGACCCTGTGTGACCTTGGCAGGACGAATGAAGCATAAACTCGCCCCCAACTCAGAGTTATTGAACAAGGTAGGCTAACAGGCTAACCTTGGTTTTTGGGTGTTTATTAAATCATATTTTGTTGGGTAGGTGGTGGTTTTTATAATGTTTAATTGGGTGTGAGTATAAAAATTTTGGCCCACTCATTCCGTCCGTAATTGTGAATAAACTGGACCCAACTTTATCAAGCTGCAGATAGCAGATAAAGTGCTAGTGCCATTAGCATGCAATATTAAATAACGCAAAAAATTTACTCAATGGAAACACTGGAACACAGACATCTTCAGTGATCTGTTAGGACAATTAACCACAAAACAAACCATTTTAAGACATTGGTTTAAACTTAAAAAATTGCCACAAGCATTTTTTTAAACATTTTATAGTCATCCATTTGTCTTCAAAATATGTCTGTGTTTGCACTCATTTGATTGAGATTAGATAATACAAATCTATTCTTTTAAGTATTTTTTTGCTACTTAAAAGCCAGTTCAGTTTTATCTATTCATTGCTGACCAGTAAAAATACAAATAAAACAAACAAAAATCTAGTGCATTGTTTGTGCAACATTTTCTCTGTTATATGTTATGGTGGCAGTTGTTTGATGTTTACATATTCCTTTTCCTATTATGATTTATTTCTATTTTTACTACAAACATGGTATATTATGTGAGTGAAGTTTGACTGTCTCTATAGGCTATGGAGTTAAATTTGTCTTATTAAAACCTGAAAGGAAAGGCTTCTGACAAAAACTACAGTTTTTGTTTAATTCTGTTTATGTCCAGAGATCTAGGATTCAGTGACCAATTTCATATTCATTTACTTTAAGACTCAATAAAATGTTGACATAGAAGACCTGTAAAGCCTATTTTTAGTACACAGAAAATTCACAGGACATATTGATAAACAATCAGATTAATAAGTGGAATCGATAATGGCATCAATATCGTTAAAATCTTATCAATACCCATCCCTATGAGAAATCCAAGGTGTGGTGTGTGAGCATGTGAACTGGTTGAAGTGTGTGTCTCAGGGTTAATACATCAGACTTGAGAGCCCCGGGTCGTTAGCATGTAACTGGAATGGAAATGAGGTAGATTGAGCTTGTTTGTTAGGAAGTCACAAAATATGATCATTGGGTAATATTAGGTCTGGGAGTTTACATCACATGCACACAAAAAGTCTTAAGCAAAAGAAATGCAAAGAATCCTATTGTGGCTTAGTCAACAGCTTTACTAAAAGCTCTGAGTGATCTGAAAAAGAGACTTTTCCTGTCTAAAATGGACAATGCATGCAAATATTTTGCAGTTTGATTGACCAACTATTATTATTATGAATGTAGCAGATTATTGAAGATAAATATCCAATGCCCACAGCAGCTTCAGCAGTCCAAACTCATGCTAATTCATCTCTCAGTCAGCCAGAAACAGCTCCAACAGTAAACTCTGCTGATACAGCATTAGTGCCAGTCCTTTTACAGAAGGGAAACAGGCCACAGATGAAGTAGAGCGACCTCTAATAGAGGGCATGTCATTGTGATTATGGGCTATGAAATATGATTGATTAAACAGAGGCAGCCACTCATTAGGCAGACAGAGCTGTACGCCTGAGTGCCACTTCACTGATTTATCTTTTTTAAGAATTGCGTGACTTTAAACTTAATTGATTTTTGATGTCCCCCTGTGCATGTACTATCCAGGAACACAGGTCACCTATTTCAACTTTATGTTTTAACCTGAGCTCATTTCAAGTCGTTATTGTACTGCTGTGGAACTTATTTGTCCATGGATGGCAAGGATTTGGCATTTTAGCAGACAAAACCTGAGTCACTACGTAATAAAAGTAACATTGCTGTAATCACATTGAGTTGATAATACAGTTGTATGTAAAAGTTTGGGCACCCCTGATGATTTCCATGATTTTCCTTTATAAATCATTGGTTGTTTGGCTCAGCATTTTCAGTGAAATATATCATATAGCAGACAAACACAGTGATATTTGAGAAGTGAAATGAAGTTTATAGGATTTACTGAAAGTCTGCAATAATTCTTTAAACAAAATTAGGCAGGTGCATAAATTTGGGCACCCCAACAGACAAAATACATCAATATTTAGTAGATAGCCTCTAAATGCTTCCATTGAGAGTCTGGATTCTGGTTGAAAGTATTTTGGACCATTCTTCTTTACAAAACATCTCAGGTTTGTTGGTTTCCGAGCACGGACAGCCCGCTTAAAATTACACCACAGATTTTCAATAATATTCAGGTCTGGAAACTGAGATGACCATACCAGAATGTTGTACTTGTTCCTTTGCATGAATGCCTTAGTAGATTTTGAGCAGTGTTTAGGGCGGTGGGTACAAGTTGTTGTACCATGGTGAGGACAGGAAGAGAAATGGTGTTGGGGTCATTTTAAAGGAAGAGTATGTTAAAAGTGTGTTGGAGGTTAAGCGAGTGTCTGACAGGGTGATGAGTGTGAAGTTGGAAATTGAAGGGGTGATGATGAATATCGTCAGTGCATATGCCCCACAGGTAGGTTGTGAGATGAAGGAGAAAGAAGATTTCTGGAGTGTGTTAGATGAGGTGGTGGAGAGTGTGCCCAAGCATGAAAGAGTGGTGATAGGAGCGGACTTCAGTGGGCATGTTGGTGAAGGGAACAGAGGTGATGAGGAAGTAATAGGTAGATATGGTATCAAGGATAGGAATGGGGAAGGACAGATGGCACTTGATTTTGCAAAAAGGATGGAAATGGCTGTGGTGAATACCTACTTTAAGAAAAGGGAGGAGGACAGGGTAACATATAAGAGTGGAGGAAGGTGCACACAGGTGGACTACGTTCTTTATAGGAGATGCAAGCTAAAAGAAATCAGAGACTGTAAGGTGGTAGCAGGAGAGAGTGTCACTAGACAGCATAGGATGGTTGTTTGTAGGATGACTTTAGAGGTAAAGAAGAAGAAGAGAGTGAGAGCTCAACAAAGGATCAGATGGTGGAAGCTGAAGGAGGAAGACTGTTGTGTGAAATTTAGCGAGCAGGTGAGAGAAGCACTGGTTGGAGGGCAAGCAATTTTGGACAACTGGAAAAGTACTGCAGATGTGGTGAGGGAGACAGCTAGGACAGTACTGGGTATGACATCTGGACAGTGGAAGGAAGAGAAGGAGACTTGGTGGTGGAATGAAGAGGTCCAGGAAAGCATAAGGAGAAAGAGGTTGGCGAAAAAGTTTTGGGATAGTCAGAGAGATGAAGAAAGTAGACAGGAGTACAAGGAGATGCGGCATAAGGCAAAAGGAGAAGTGGCAAAAGCAAAGGAAAAGGCATATTGCGAGCTGTACAAGAAGTTGAATAGTAAGGAAGGAGAAAAGGACTTGTACCGATTGGCCAGCCAAAGGGACAGAGCTGGAAAGGATGTGCAGCAGGTTAGGGTAGTAAAAGATGCACATGGTAATGTGGTGACAAGTGAGGAGTGTGTGCTGAGAAGGTGGAGGGAATATTTTGAAGAGCTGATGAATAAAGAAAATGAGCGAGAGAAAAGGGTGGATGATGTGGTGAGAGTAAATCAGGAATTACAAGAGATTAGCAAGGAAGAAGTGAGGGCTGCTATGAAGAGGATGAAGAGTGGAAAGGCAGTTGGTCCAGATGACATTCCAGTGGAGGCATGGAAATGTCTAGGAGAGATGGCAGTAGAGTTTCTAACCAGATTGTTTAATAAAATCTTGGAAAGTGAGAGGATGCCTGAGGAATGGAGACGAAGTGTGCTGGTTCCTATTTTCAAGAACAAGGGTGATGTGCAGAGCTGCAGTAACTACAGAAGCATAAAGCTGATCAGCCACAGCATGAAGTTATCAAATCAAATCAGTTTCATTTATATAGCGCCAAATCACAACAAACAGTTGCCCCAGGGCGCTTTATATTGCAAGGCAAAGCCATACAATAATTACAGAAAAACCCCAACTGTCAAAACGACCCCCTGTGAGCAAGCACTTGGCGATAGTGGGAAGGAAAAACTCCCTTTTAACAGGAAGAAACCTCCAGCAGAACCAGGCTCAGGGAGGGGCAGTCTTCTGCTGGGACTGGTTGGGGCTGAGGGAGAGAACCAGGAAAAAGACATGCTGTGGAGGGGAGTAGAGATCAGTCACTAATGATTAAATGCAGAGTGGTGCATACAGAGCAAAAAGAGAAAGAAACACTCAGTGCATCATGGGAACCCCCCAGCAGTCTAAGTCTATAGCAGCATAACTAAGGGATGGTTCAGGGTCACCTGATCCAGCCCTAACTATAAGCTTTAGCAAAAAGGAAAGTTTTAAGCCTAATCTTAAAAGTAGAGAGGGTGTCTGTCTCCCTGATCCGAATTGGGAGCTGGTTCCACAGGAGAGGAGCCTGAAAGCTGAAGGCTCTGCCTCCCATTCTACTCTTACAAACCCTAGGAACTACAAGTAAGCCTGCAGTCTGAGAGCGAAGCGCTCTATTGGGGTGATATGGTACTTTGAGGTCCCTAAGATAAAATGGGACCTGATTATTCAAAACCTTATAAGTAAGAAGAAGAATTTTAAATTCTATTCTAGAATTAACAGGAAGCCAATGAAGAGAGGCCAATATGGGTGAGATATGCTCTCTCCTTCTAGTCCCTGTCAGTACTCTAGCTGCAGCATTTTGAATTAACTGAAGGCTTTTCAGGGAACTTTTAGGACAACCTGATAATAATGAATTACAATAGTCCAGCCTAGAGGAAATAAATGCATGAATTAGTTTTTCAGCATCACTCTGAGACAAGACCTTTCTAATTTTAGAGATATTGCACAAATGCAAAAAAGCAGTCCTACATATTTGTTTAATATGCGCATTGAATGACATATCCTGATCAAAAATGACTCTGTAATAAAATTTTATGGTCAGCAGTATCAAAAGCAGCACTGAGGTCTAACAGAACAAGCACAGAGGTGAGTCCACTGTCTGAGGCCATAAGAAGAACCTTCTGTTGTGTGGGCCGCTGAAGAGGAGGTACCCCTGGCCCATCACCACCAGAGGGCGCCCTGTCTGGAGTGCGGGCTCCAGGCACCAGAGGGCGCTGCCGCCTCACAGGAGCAGCCGGGGTGACAGCTGTCACTTATCGCCTATGACAGCTGTCACCAATCATCTGATCAGCAGTGGTATATCAGCAGGACGACATCTCCACCTCTTTGCCGAGATATCGCTCTACCTTGAAGGTACTGTTCTCAGCCGACTGTGTTGTCTTTGTCAACATTAACACTTTGTTACTTTTGTGCGTGAAGTAGCAGACATTCTTCCGACGAGAGGAGGAGGTGGTTTTCCTGCCATACGGGTTGCTGGGTGCACACGCACCCACCTTTAACTGTTTTTGTTCCTCGCCAGCAGTACCAGATCCGACACGCGGAGGCAGTGGCCACCTGGGAGTTCGGGACTTGGCGGCTCCAGTATTCCCGGGCTTCGGTGGCGGAGGAAATCGTGTGGTTCCGGTTCTGCTTTGGACAGACGTCTTTTATCTTTGAGCCTGCCCACATGACACATTGTGTGAATTGACTTCTTGTCTATTGTTGTAATCTGTTGTGTTTGTTGTGTTTTTTGTCACAACAGTAAAGGGTTGTTATTTGGCTACCTCCATTGTCCGTTCATTTGCGCCCCCTGTTGTTGGTCCGTGTTCCTACACTTTCACAACACCTTCACTAATGCTGTTTATGTACTATGATGAATTCTAAACCCTGACTGAAACTCTTCAAATAGACCATTCCTCTGCAGATGATCAGTTAGCTGTTTTACAACTACCCTTTCAAGAATTTTTGAGAGAAAAGGAAGGTTGGAGATTGGCCTATAATTAGCTAAGATAGCTGGGTCAAGTGATGGCTTTTTAAGTAATGGTTTAATTACTGCCACCTTAAAAGCCTGTGGTACATAGCCAACTAATAAAGACAGATTGATCATATTTAAGATCGAAGCATTAATTAATGGTAGGGCTTCCTTGAGCAGCCTGGTAGGAATGGGGTCTAATAGACATGTTGATGGTTTGGAGGAAGTAACTAATGAAAATAACTCAGACAGAACAATCGGAGAGAAAGAGTCTAACCAAATACCGGCATCACTGAAAGCAGCCAAAGAGAACAATATGTCTTTGGGATGGTTATGAGTAATTTTTTCTCTAATAGTTAAAATTTTATTAGCAAAGAAAGTCATGAAGTCATTACTAGTTAAAGTTAAAGGAATACTCGGCTCAATAGAGCTCTGACTCTTTGTCAGCCTGGCTACAGTGCTGAAAAGAAACCTGGGGTTGTTCTTATTTTCTTCAATTAGTGATGAGTAGTAAGATGTCCTAGCTTTACAGAGGGCTTTTTTATAGAGCAACAGACTCTTTTTCCAGGCTAAGTGAAGATCTTCTAAATTAGTGAGACGCCATTTCCTCTCCAACTTACGGGTTATCTGCTTTAAGCTACGAGTTTGTGAATTATACCACGGAGTCAGGCACTTCTGATTTAAGGCTCTCTTTTTCAGAGGAGCTACAGCATCCAAAGTTGTCCTCAATGAGGATATAAAACTATTGACTAGATAATCTATCTCACTCACAGAGTTTAGGTAGCTACTCTGCCCTGTGTTAGTATATGGCATTAGAGAACATAAAGAAGGAATCATATCCTTAAACCTAGTTACAACGCTTTCTGAAAGACTTCTACTGTAATGAAACTTATTCCCCACTACTGGGTAGTAAATCAGAGTAAATGTAAATGTTATTAAGAAATTATCAGACAGAAGGGGGTTTTCAGGGAATACTGTTAAAGCTTCAATTTCCATACCATAAGTCAGAACAAGATCTAAGGTATGATTAAAGTGGTGGGTGGACTCATTTACATTTTGAGCAAAGCCAGTCGAGTCTAACAATAGATTAAATGCAGTGTTGAGGCTGTCATTCTCAGCATCTGTGTGGATGTTAAAATCGCCCACTATAATTATCTTATCTGAGCTAAGCACTAAGTCAGACAAAAAGTCTGAAAATTCACAGAGAAACTCACAGTAATGACCAGGAGGACGATAGATAATAACAAATAAAACTGGTTTTTGGGACTTCCAATTTGGATGGACAAGACTAAGAGACAAGCTTTCAAATGAATTAAAGCTCTGTCTGGGTTTTTGATTAATTAATAAGCTGGAGTGGAAGATTGCTGCTAATCCTCCGCCTCGGCCCGTGCTACGAGCATTCTGGCAGTTAGTGTGACTCGGGGGTGTTGACTCATTTAAACTAACATATTCATCCTGCTGTAACCAGGTTTCTGTAAGGCAGAATAAATCAATATGTTGATCCATTATTATATCATTTACTAACAGGGACTTAGAAGAGAGCCATCTAATGTTTAATAGACCACATTTAACTGTTTTAGTCTGTGGTGCAGTTGAAGGTGCTATATTATTTTTTCTTTTTGAATTTTTATGCTTAACTAGATTTTTACTGGTTGTTGGTGGTCTGGGAGCAGGCACCGTCTCTATGGGGATGGGGTAATGAGGGGATGGCAGGGGGAGAGATGCTGCAGAGAGGTGTGTAAGACTACAACTCTGCTTCCTGGTCCCAACTCCGGATAGTCACGGTTTGGAGGATTTAAGAAAATTGGCCAGATTTCTAGAAATGAGAGCTGCTCCATCCAAAGTGGGATGGATGCCGTCTCTCCTAAGAAGACCAGGTTTTCCCCAGAAGCTTTGCCAATTATCTATGAAGCCAACCTCATTTTTTGGACACCACTCAGATAGCCAGCAATTCAAGGAGAACATGCGGCTAAACATGTCACTCCCGGTCCCATTGGGGAGGGGCCCAGAGAAAACTACAGAGTCCGACATTGTTTTTGCAAAGTTACACACCGATTCAATATTAATTTTAGTGACCTCCGATTGGCGTAACCGGGTGTCATTACTGCCGACGTGAATTGCAATCTTACCAAATTTACGCTTAGCCTTAGCCAGCAGTTTCAAATTTCCTTCAATGTTGCCTGCTCTGGCCCCTGGAAGACAATTGACTATGGTTGCTGGTGTTGCTAACGTCACATTTCTCAAAACAGAGTCACCAATAACCAGAGTTTGATCCTCAGTGGGTGTGTCGCCGAGTGGGGAAAAACGGTTAGAGATGTGAACGGGTTGGCGGTGTACACGGGGCTTCTGTTTAGGACTACGCTTCCTCCTCACAGTCACCCACTCGGCCTGCTTTCCCGGCTGCTCGGGATCTACCGGTAGGGAACTAACGGCGGCTAAGCTACCTTGGTCCGCACCGACTACAGGGGCCTGGCTAGCTGTAGAATTTTCCAAGGTGCGGAGCCGAGTCTCCAATTCGCCCAGCCTGGCCTCCAAAGCTACGAATAAGCTACACTTATTACAAGTACCATTACTGCTAAAGGAGGCCGATTAATAACTAAACATTTCACACCCAGAGCAGAAAAGTGCGGGAGAGACAGGAGAAGCCGCCATGCTAAACCGGCTAAGAGCTAGTAGCTGCGCTAAGCTAGCGGATTCCTAAAAACACGCAACGTGAATAATGTGTAAATAATTTAGAGGTGATTCAGCAGAGGGAGTGCTTTAGTTAAGGCACATGAAGATTACACTGTGAAACAAATCGTTATCTAGTTAACTAGATCAATCTAACTGCGCAGATTAAACAGCTAACAGATACAGCAAAACACCGCTGTGCTCCGGAACAGGAAGTGATACGGGAAGTGATACAGGAAGTTATGGGAAAGAGTAGTAGAAGCTAGGCTTAGAAAACAAGTGAAGATCTGTGAGCAGCAATATGGTTTCATGCCGAGAAAGAGCACTACAGATGCAATGTTTGCTCTGAGAATACTGTTGGAGAAGTACAGAGAAGGACAGAAAGAGTTACAATGTGTTTGTGGACTTAGAAAAAGCTTATGATAGGGTGCCAAGAGAAGAGTTGTGGTATTGTATGAGGAAGTCTGGAGTGGCAGAGAAGTATGTTAGGGTAGTGCAGGACATGTACAAGAATAGTGTGACAGCGGTGAGATGCGCAGTCGGAATGACAGACTCATTCAAGGTGGAGGTGGGATTACACCAAGGATCAGCTCTGAGTCCTTTCTTGTTTGCAGTGGTGATGGACAGGTTGACGGATGAGATCAGACAGGAGTCCCCATGGACTATGATGATTGCAGATGACATTGTGATCTGTAGTGAGAGTAGAGAGCTTGTTGAGTCTAGTCTGGAGAAGTGGAGATATGCTTTGGAGAGAAGTGGAATGAAAGTCAGTAGAAGCAAGACTGAGTACATGTGTGTGAATGGGAGGGAGCCCAGTGGAATAGTGCAGTTACAAGGAGTTGAAGTGGTGAAAGTAGATGAGTTTAAATATTTGTGGTCAACTGTTCAAAGTAATGGAGAGTGTAGTAAAGAGGTGAAGAAGAGAGTGCAGGCAGGGTGATTGTGAGAGTGATTTGTGACCGAACAAATATCAGCAAGAGTGAAGTGGAAAGTTTACAAAACAGTAGTGAGACCAGCTATGTTGTATGGTTTAGAGACGGTGGCACTACCGAAAAGGCAGGAGGCAGAGCTGGAGGTGGCAGAGCTGAAGATGTTGAGATTCTCTTTGGGAGTGACAAGAATAGACAAGATTTGGAATGAACATATCAGAGGGACAGCTCAGGTGGGACGGTTTGGAGACAAAGTATGAGAGGCAAGATTGAGATGGTTTGGACATGTGCAGAGGAGGGACCCAGGGTATATAGGGAGAAGGATGCTGAGGATGGAGTCACCAGGCAGGAGGAGAAGAGGGAGGCCAAAGAGGAGGTTCATGGATGTGCTGAGAGAGGACATGCAGGTGGTTGGTGTGACAGAGGAAGATACAGAGGACAGGGTGAGATGGAAATGATTGATCTGCTGTGGCGACCCCTAACGGGAACAGCCGAAAGACAAAGAAGAAGAAGAAGAAGTCTTGTTGAGAGATCCAGCCCCGGTGCAACTTCAACTTTGTCACTGATTCATGAACATTGTTCTCAAGAATCTGCTGATATTGACTGGAATCCATGTGACCCTCAACTTTAACAAGATTTCCAGTACCTGCACTGGCCACACAGCCACATAGCATGATGGAACCACCTCCAAATTTTACTGTAGGTAGCAATCGTTTTTCTTGGAATGCTGTGTTCTTTTTCAGCCATACATGCTGCCCCTTATTATGTCCACGTAACTCAGTTTTAGTTTCATCAGTCTACAGCACCTTATTCCAAAATGAAGCTGGCTTGTCAAAATGTGCTGTAGCATACCTCGAGCGACTCTGTTTGTGGTATGTACGCAGAAAAGGCTTCCTCTGCATTACAGCAACTGTTTGTGCAAAGTGCGCTGTATTTGAACTCTGAATGATGCACAGAGACACTATCTGCAGCAAGATCATGTTGTAGGTTTTGGAGCAGGTCTGTGGGTTGACTATGACTATTCTCACCATCCTTCGCTTCAGCTTATCTGAGATTTTTCTTGGCCTGCCACTTTGCGCCTTAACTAGTACTGTGTCTATGGTCTTCCATTCCCTCACTATGTTCCTCACAGTGGAAACTGACAGCTGAAATCTCTGAGATAGCTTTTTGTATCCTTCCCCTAAACCATGATGTTGAACAGTCTTTGTTTTCAGGTCATTTGAGAATTATTTTGAGGCTCCCATGTTGCCCCTCATTAGAAGAGATGCAAAGAGGGGAAACATTTGCAAATGGCCACCTTAAATACCCTTTGTCATGATTGGATTCACCTGTGTAAGGAGGTCAAGAGTCAGCGAGCTTACCAAACCAATTTTGTGTTCCAATACTTATTGTATTCAAATCAATAAAATAACAAGGGTGCCCATATTTATGCACCTGCCTAATTTTGTTTCAATAATTATTGCACACTTTCTGTATATACTAGAAACTTCATTTCACTTCTCAAATATCAGTGTTTGTGTCTGCTATATGATATATTTAACTGACACTTCTGATCCAGACAACCAATGATTTATTAAGGAAAATCATGAAAATTATCAGGGCTGCCCAAACTTTTGCATACAGCTGCACCTAGATCACCCCCAGGGAAATGTACATGAACTGTTCTGAAAAGTGTTAGATATATTAGTATATCTGTGGGTTTATTTTTTTTATTTTATTATGTTTTAGTATTAAACCACTTCATTTAAAGGATTATATTTTTAGTTTGCTAGGGACTTCATCGTGTAAGTGGGGTTGTGTAGAACTGGTTTTTGCATTGAGAGCAAAAGAAGGGTCAAGTTACTTTAAGTTTCATTTTACCACGGGTCAAAGCAAGGTTGCGACCTTCTTCTGTGCTCACAGGGGCCAATTAAATTAGGAGTTGCAAAATAAGGTCCGCCTTTGTCACACTTATATTGTGTTTTATAAAAACTGTTTTAGTCCTTTGTTCAGGGTTCTGAATGGATGGATCTCCTTTTGGAAAAGCACCAGTTTTGGAAAGCATTATCTGGTATGGGATGTCATCTTGGTACGGTAATCTCTCGGTCCAGTTAAAATCTAAGCTTGCTTGTCTGTTGAAGACTGCCATGAAAGTTGTAGGGAGGACTGAAAACTCTTCTCTGCAGTCCATGTATGAACAGACTGTTCTCACACAAGCACAGTGAGCTTTGTCGGATCCTTCCTACATCCTCTACCCTGAGTATGAACTCCTACTGTCTGGTAGGCGATACAGAGTCCCTCAATGTAGACTGAATCGCTTTAAAAACTCATTCATGCCCACATTGATTAGAGTTTTATATAATGGTTCCTGGGATAGGTAGTAGGATTATGTATTAATGTCATGGTGGCATTGCTACTCAGTGTTATTTATTCATTGTCATTCATTATATTGTCAGCTTTTTGCTTTTAACCATATGTGGGAGACGGCTGTGCAATAGGGGTATGTGCAATACGGGATTGTGTATTAGGGATATGTGCAATATGCATGAATCATCTGTGTGAGACTGCTGTGTAATAGGTGTATGTGCAGTTCGGATATGTATATTAGGGATATGTGCAATATGCATGAATCATCTGTGTGAGACTGCTGTGTAATAGGTGTATGTGCAGTTTGGATATGTATATTAGGGATATGTGCAATATGCATGAATCATCTGTGTGAGACTGCTGTGTAATAGGTGTATGAGCAGTTTGGATATGTGTATTAGGGATATGTGCAATATGCATGAGCCATCTGTGCAAAAGGGGTATGTGCAATATTGGTGTGTGTATTAAGTTATGTGCAATAGGCATGAGTTATGTAATTATGCCATGGCAGTTTTATTTTATTCGTGCAGCTCTTGGAGTCCAAGACAAATTTCCCGGAAGGGACAATAAAGTGTATCATATCGTATCCTGCAAGAGAATCCAGGCCTGTTTCTTTTGCTGTGACTTTGAATAAATTTCAATTGAAAAATAGTTTGATTTTGTACTTTGTAAGGGACAGTATTACAATAAGAACCGGGTACACATTAAAATCACCCATGTAAAACTAACACTGTCAGTGAACATATGGTCCTACTCTGGTTAGAATGGAACCATATGTTCACTGTCGGTGTTAATTTAACACTGGTGATTTTACTGTGTAGAATTAATAAAAGGTGCAGTGATAAAACCTAGTTTTCAATTGTTTTATTTATTGGAAAATCAAAAGATTTTAGGTTTTGGCCATATAGCAAATTTGTCTGGGCGGAGTTGAAGACTTCAGCGGATGGCCTAGGGCACGCCCACATTTCACCTGTCTACAGCAGATAGATGATAACTTTCCAGAGGTGGGGGATGGACCAGTTGTCTGCCTGGTCAGTTATTATCAAGGCAATTGAATTGTGTAAAAGCTGTGCCAATGTATGGTACCAGTCCATGCTCCCAGATCTGATCTGATTGATGGTTTTTTCAGGCTTAAACTCTAACCAGCAGTCAGTCAGTGAAATGTTTCCACGCTCACTAAATGCTTACCACCTTAAGCAAATCTGATCCAGCTGCTGTCAAGGAATTTGGTTCCACAGCCAACACTGTATGAAGCAGTGAGTCCAGTTTTATCATTGTGGTACGGTTCCACACACCAAAAGCCCTCAATGTTTTCATCTGGCACAAATGTAACACCCTTCGTGCTGCATCTCCATATGTACAAGGAGAATGAGCAGAGGTGGCTATGAAGTGGGGATATTCTTGTTGGAAGCACTGTGCATTGTGAAGTAACATCAGCTATGACATTTTGGCCATGTGCCATGTTTCCCTGGCCATGATCCAGCATGCACGTACTTCAGTGCTTAGATCTCCAGTGCCTGGAGAGGGCCAAGGGAACATCCAAAACTGTTCCAGATAGATGGTTACTTTTGAGGGATGGGGATGGACCAGCTGTCTGCCTGGGTGGTTGCCATCCAGGACCAAAGGCGGTTCTGTGATGTGGTGGATGTGGAAGCATAACATTGTGATTATGAGGTGAGAACACTGTCCCAGGACCTCTCCTGAAAACTTGCAGTATTGATCACATTAATTTTCCTCATTTCTCACTCAAGTCATGGACAAGGTTCAAATTGCACCTGCACAGTTCACTTAAAGCTAGAATGCCAGCAATCTTCAATAGATAAAATATAGTTTGAAGTTTAATATATATAAACTACATCATATTTAGAACCCATTAAAATTTTGGGGGAATTTTTAATTCGTGGGAATATACATAATTTGAGGGAAATCCATATTTCGCCCCAGTGAACATCAAAACCTGCAGACGAATTCAATCCGGAAGTGCGCTGCACTTGCGCAGATGCACTTAATAACTCAGATTATTGTTATGCATCAGATAATAACAGACTCAGATAATAACCATAACTGTACACCGTCAGACACCAGTCACCAGGCATCTCACCTGTCCAAAAGCAGCGCTGCAAAATCCTCGTGAGTTCGATTGCCAGTCTTCTGTCACTGCAGCTAGCGGTGAAACCCCCCACGTGACCTGTGACGTCACCCCGATGGCCCCCGATTTCGAATTTTTGGCATGTGCCAATAATTCAGAATTTGTATCAATATGTTGTTTTCAATATGGAGGAATTTTAATGTTTTGAATATTTCATTAGTTTAAAAATCCTACACATGGTGATGTTGTATTTAATAATTATTGGCCACAGTGTAGGTAACGGTAGTGTTTCAGCAGTAACCCAGTCTACTACATAATACTTACAAATATCTACAAAGTTGTTCCCATTCACTGGCTTTACTAGGACCCTTAATTCCATTTTTTTCTGCTGTTAAAAATTAGAAACTTTCTTTTGTTTTTCTCTGATTGTAGGACAATCTCTGGTTACTAAAGTTCCTCCTAAAACGTTTTTTGGTATTTTAGGGGTATTATTTATGGTAATCATATGTTGATTTACGAGGTGCATCCAAAAAGTATCCAACCTTATTTTATCCCACGGAAGCAAATGCAGCATGCAAGGTGTCATTTGGTGGAGAGGTGAAGGTAACTTTTTTGTGCATGTGTGAATTTTTTTCTAGTCTGCAGCGTATGCCAGTCACTTGCACTGAGCCAAAGAGCGCAGATATGTACTGCTTTGGATTTTCATGATGGAACAACTTGAGGCCATCCACAACCTGAGATGACCACGTGATTGACAGAATACGGACTTTGCGGACTCATGGATGACCATCGTGTGGGATTACAAGTAACACAGATTCCATTTTAACTGAGAATTTGGGCATGCGGAGAGTGTCAGCGAAATTTGTGCTGAAGCAGCTAACAGTGGAGGAGAGGCAACTGCGCCTGGAAGGCCCACAACCGCTCATTTTGCTCAGCTGATTCAAGCTTTTCTGACCAAACAGAACACTCCTGTGTTTCCTCATACTCCCAACTGTCTCTCTCTCTCTCGCTCTCTCTCTCGCTCTCTCTCTCACCCATACACACACACACTTCTCCCAGCAGTTCTGTCATTGACAGAATAATTTCTGGAAGTCCTCTTTGGAATGGCGTCCAGCTGGGCCATCGTCTTCCACATGTTGTCTTCTCATGACACAAATCAAGTTCCATTTAGTGTTATTTTGAACAGCCAAAAATCAGAAAGAGCCATATCAAGAGAATAGGAAGCCTGAATGAATTACAGGAGTGATGCGTTTGGCCAGAAAACCCCAAATCAGCTCTCTGCATACCCAAATCCTCTGCCAAAAGTCCTTGCCTCAAGTTGTACCGTCATGTTAAAATATACCGGAGGCGTGGCACATGTCTGCAATCTTTGGCTTGATGCTTGTGTCTGACATCGTTGAAACTGCTCAATGAATTTCGAAGCACTGTATACGTGAATGTCCCAGACCACAGGGCTAAACAAGTTAAAAACTTTTATCTATTTTTTTATACATATATTTTCTAGTGTACTCTTTGACAGTATCAGCTTTCATTAGAACAAAAGTGCACCTGAAGCTGCACATGCCAGTTTTGGTTATGATTCATAGGTTAATAGACGAGACATTTTGGGTGAGTGTTGCTTTCAGTGTTTTAGCCATGGAAGTCAGTGCAGTGGCTTTGATTTTAGAAGGCCTCATGTGCAGTCACCCCGACGCCCTCCTCCTGCTTCACTTTGTGTTATCTAAATCCCATGGAAGCACTGTGTAATGAGTGCCATCATGCCCTTCTGTTCTTCAAATTGTGTTTGCTTCTAGATACTGTTTATAGACTAGTATACAAATAATGAATGTTTATGAGTTCAATGGTATATACGAGGTCTATTAGAAAAGAAACCGACAGTTTTATTTTTTTTTAAAACTATATGGATTTGAATCACGTGTGATTACATCAGCCAAGCTTGAACCCTTGTGCGCATGCGTGAGTTTTTTCACGCCTGTCGGACGTCATTCGCCTGTGAGCACGCCTTGTGGAAGGAGTGGTCCAGCCCCCTTGTCGGATTTTCATTGTCTGAGAAGTTGTGGCACTGTGCTTGATCAAAATTTTTTCAAGAACTGTGAGGCACATCCGACTGGACACCATTAGAGAAATTCAGCTGGTTTTCGGTGTAAATTTATCAGCTGATGAGAGATTTTGGATTGTTTCTATCGCTGTAAGGACTTCCCACGGAGCGGGACGTCGCGCAGCGCTCCAAGACGACGTTGTCATCCTGTTTCAAGCTGAAAACCTCCAAATTTAAGCCTCTGTTGACCCAGGACGTCGTGAGAGAACAGAGAACTTTCAGAAGAGATCGGAATCAGCAGTTTATCAGGACATTCCACTGTTAAAGGAGATTTTTTTAATGAAAGACGTGCAGACGGATTGGCGCGTCGGCTCACAGCCGCCCGCCGCAGGAAAAACACCTCCGTGTTGATAACCATTTGTAAAATCCAGGCGGCTTTTGGTGGCTTTCAGTTGAGTGTGTATCTGAGAAATTGTTTAACAGCAGGACATGTTCCAACTTGTCCTTAAGGCTTAAGGCACGTGACATACAAAGCACCAATCAAAGCAAGGATCTATTTAAGCCGTTATGTAAAACAAATGAATGTTTTACTTCATGAGGTAAAAGCTGGAATGTTCCATTCAACGAGGCAAAGCACGGTATTCTTCGTACCACTGAACTCATAAACATTTATTATTTATAGAATATGTGCCATGTTTAAATGCATAATTTAATTTTCATTTATCATTTTGTGGCAGTCACATGTTTGCTTTTGCTTGTGTCCACCTGCCAGTGTTGGCGGGCTGAGAATTTTCACCAGAGGCTTGTGTTGTAGGCACTGGGTGGGATTTTCAGATATCAGAGGTGGTACTGCTAACATCTGTTTGAGCAGCAGCGGCTGTTTGGCATTCACAGACCCGCTGCCTACTCTTGTGAGCCTGGTGCTGTTTGATCCGTGACATCGCTGTTAGTGGAGTTGAGATTAAACCTCACCAGATTCACATACTGATTCATTCCCCGATAGGTTTGCATCAACACCCTTCAGTATGTTGGCTGTATTAAGCAGGAGTCAGGAGTTAATAGCTGTTAGGAGGATGATAGTAATTATGCTGATCAGGGGACAGAAAAGATGTGGAAATTCACCATTCTTTGGAATATCATTAAAACAGAAATTCTGGAGAACTAAACGGCCGACATGCCACATTGAAATGTTTCAGTGTTTGTGTGGGTGTGCAAATATTAGACATTGGCTATCACGTCTCCTAAAAACACAGTTAAAAAAATGTTTTGACAGATGTTTAAAACAAATGATCAGTGGATGATTTGGTAGTGGACGGTGATTTTAACAGTGCACTCCTCTCTAATTACGTGTGATGTGTGAAATATTGAGCGAGCATGTCGACTCTTGCTGCCTGCTAATTCACAGCAAACAAACACAGCTGGATGTCGGAAGCAAATGCACTGCCAACTGAGACAGAGAAAGCAGTACTATCACTGTTTCCTCTTCTCCAAATACTTCAATAAGTGCCCTCAGAAGTTACCCCAAGACGTCCGCCACTCTTTTGTTGTAATAAAAGCTCTTTCATGCTTACAGTAGTGTTCAGAATAATAGTAGTGCTATGTGACTAAAAACATTAATCCAGGTTTTGAGTATATTTCTTATTGTTACATGGGAAACAAGGTACCAGTAGATTCAGTAGATTCTCACAAATCCAACAAGACCAAGCATTCATGATATGCACACTCTTAAGGCTATGAAATTGGGCTATTAGTAAAAAAAAGTAGAAAAGGGGGTCTTCACAATAATAGTAGCATCTACTGTTGATGCTACAAACTCAAAACTATTATGTTCAAACTGCTTTTTTAGCAATGCTGTGAATCACTACACTAGTATTTAGTTGTATAACCACAGTTTTTCATGATTTCTTCACATCTGTGAGGCATTCATTTTGTTGGTTTGGAACCAAGATTTTGTTTATTTAATAGTGTGCTTGGGGTCATTGTCTTGTTGAAACATCCATTTCAAGGGCATGTCCTCTTCAGCATAAGGCAACATGACCTCTTCAAGTATTTTGACATATCCAAACTGATCCATGATACCTGGTATGCAATATATAGGCCCAACACCATAGTAGGAGAAACATGCCCATATCATGATGCTTGCACCACCATGCTTCACTGTCTTCACTGTGAACTGTGGCTTGAATTCAGAGTTTGGGGGTCGTCTCACAAACTGTCTGCAGCCCTTGAATCCAAAAAGAACAATTTTACTCTCATCAGTTCACAAAATATTCCTCCATTTCTCTTTAGGCCAGTTGATGTGTTCTTTGGCAAATTGTAACCTCTTCTGCACATGTCTTTTATTTAACAGAGGGACTTTGCGGGGGATTCTTGCAAATAAATTAGCTTCACACAGGCGTCTTCTAACTGTCACAGCACTTATAGGTAACTCCAGACTGTCTTTGATCATCCTGGAGCTGATCAATGGGTGAGCCTTTGCCATTCTGGTTATTCTTCTATCCATTTTGATGGTTGTTTTCCCTTTTGTTCCACGCATCTCTGTTGGTTTTTTTTTGTTGGTTTTTTTTTTTACCATTTTAAAGTATTGGAGATCATTGTAGATGAACAGCCTATAATCTTTTGCACCTGCGTATAAGTTTTCCCCTCTCCAATCAACTTTTTAATAAAACTACGCTGTTCTTCTGAACAATGTCTTGAACATCCCATTTTCCTCAGGCTTTCAAAGAGAAAAGCATCTTCACAATAATAGTAGTGTGGAATACAGTCAGTGAGTTCATCAGTTTTGTGGAACAAACAGGTGTGAATCAGGTGTCCCCTATTTAAGGATAAAGTCAGCACCTGTTGAACATGCTTTTTTTTTTAGTCACATAGCACTACTATTATTCTGAACACTACTGTATCTGCTCTGCTGGACCAAAGTAATGCCATTTATCACATGTTCCACAGTCAAAAAATGTGATAAAAATAATAATAAATTGATTCGAGCCATGCTGCAATTTGAGTATGTCTCAAAATTGGTTCAGCTTCATATCTGCTGAAGTTATTTTGAACTAATGGCCCACAGGCAGCAAATACTGTAATGGTGTGAAACCGTGATGAAAAGCGTGAGTTTAAATTAGACTACTTATTTTCAAGGGTATTTGAGAAGAGAATTTAGGGGGAAATTGTTGCAGTTTTCTACAGGCTTACTTTAACCTTCATTTTGGGCTTCAGCTGATTTTCTTTCTCACTTTATTTATTTTCTTGCCTCACCTTTCTTGAGTTGTTGAGTGTTACAGGGATCTTGCAGCCTCAACACCGGTTTCTTATCTGTTCTTTTGAATGAGCTGGAGCTTTAAGTGTGGGGCTGTTTATTTTCTATGTTTGTGTGCAGGCACAGTCCAGGGGTCTCATTTATAACCACTGCAAACAATCAAAACTGGACCTACATGACGCACACAGCAATTTTAATGTCGTGATTTATCCAAACAAATTAGAGGGTAAAATGATCGCATATGCACGCAAACTGTCACCCAGGTATATGAACATTTTCGAGAGGGTTAAGATGTGAGTGGCAGCATTGCACATAAAATGATGCCGTGTATGAGTGAGTCATAATGCAAACATTCATTTCCACAGAATAACACACATCACATATGCATGTATTGTGTCATGAATTCAAAAATAGGATTATTAGATGTGATAGTGAGCAATATTTATTCTGGAGGGATTATTCACTTATTAAATATACTCAACAAAAATATAAACGCAACACTTTTGGTTTTGCTCCCATTTTGTATGAGATGAATTCAAAGATCTAAAACTTTTTCCACATACACAATATCACCATTTCCCTCAAATATTGTTCACAAACCAGTCTAAATCTGTGATAGTGAGCACTTCTCCTTTGCTGAGATAATCCATCCCACCTCACAGGTGTGCCATACCAAGATGCTGATTAGACACCATGATTAGTGCACAGGTGTGCCTTAGACTGCCCACAATAAAAGGCCACTCTGAAAGGTGCAGTTTTATCACACAGCACAATGCCACAGATGTCGCAAGATTTGAGGGAGCGTGCAATTTGCATGTTGACAGCAGGAATGTCAACCAGAGCTGTTGCTCGTGTATTGAATGTTCATGTCTCTACCATAAGCCGTCTCCAAAGTCGTTTCAGAGAATTTGGCAGTACATCCAACCAGCTTCACAACCGAAGACCACGTGTAACCACACCAGCCCAGGACCTCCACATCCAGCATGTTCACCTCCAAGATCGTCTGAGACCAGCCACTCGGACAGCTGCTGGAACAATCGGTTTGCATAACCAAAGAATTTCTGCACAAACTGTCAGAAACCGTCTCAGGGAAGCTCATCTGCATGCTCGTTGTCCTCATCGGGGTCTTGACCTGACTCCAGTTTGTCGTCGTATCCGACTTGAGTGGGCAAATGCTCACATTCGCTGGCGTTTGGCACGTTGGAGAGGTGTTCTCTTCACGGATGATGCGAAGGAGATGTGTTGCACTGCATGAGGCAAATGGTGGTCACACCAGATACTGACTGGTATCCCCCCCCAATAAAATAAAACTGCACCTTTCAGAGTGGCCTTTTATTGTGGGCAGTCTAAGGCACACCTGTGCACTAATCATGGTGTCTAATCAGCATCTTGGTATGGCACACCTGTGAGGTGGGATGGATTATCTCAGCAAAGGAGAAGTGCTCACTATCACAGATTTCGAGCTCAAAATCCTTTCCAAATCAAAATATAAAGAAAACATATTTGTTATTACTTTACAGAAAGTAAAGAAAAGGGAATATTAGGCTGTTCAAAAAAGTAACAATGTCTGCATTTTTCTTTCTGTGAAAGAAAAAAGGCAGCAAATATTGTACATGCATTTCTTTCTGAAAATCAGTAAAATGGGTCGTTCCAGATATTGTTTAGAAGAACAGCGTACTTTGATTAAAAAGTTAAAAGAAGTGCCAAAATTATACACTGCTCAGCTACAATGCTCTCAAATGCTTTAAAACAGCAACAAAACCAGAAAGAAGTGGAAGAAAATGGAACTGCCATTCAAATGGATCAAAGAAGGTCTAGACTTACCTGTAAGTACTATAACAATTAACGCCTATGTGAAGTCAAGCTACTGGCAAGAAGGCCCCGCAAAGTCCCATTGCTGAAAAAACAACATGTATTGAAGAGGTTACAATTTGCCAAACACACTGACTGGCCTAAAGAGAAATGGTGCAACATTTTGTGGACTGATGAAAGCAAGTTTGTTCTTTTTGGGTGTAGGGCAGAGGTCTCAAACTGATTCTAGAAAGGGCCAAGAGGATGGTTTTCTTTGTAACCACCCACCCCACCAGGTGATTTCACTTATTAACAGCAGATGGAATCAGTTAATCAGTGAAATCACCTGGTGGGGTGGGTGGTTATTCAAAGAAAACCTGCACCCTCTTGGCCGTTTCAGTGTAATAACGACATTGAAGCATGGTGGAGCAAGTATCATGATATGGGGAATGTTTCTCATATTATGGTGTTGGGCCTATTTATCGCATACCAGAGAACATGGATTAGTTTGAAAACATCAAAATAATTGAAGAGATCATGTAGCTTTATACCGAAGAGGTAATGCCCTTAAAATGGGTGTTTCAACAAGACAATGACCCCAAACACACCAGCAAGTGAGCAGCATCTTGGTTACAGACCAACAAGATGAACATTATGGAGTGACAACCCAATCCCCGACCTTAATCAGAATCAAAAATGCTTAATCAAAAATGCTGTTCCTGAGGCAAAACCAAGAAATGCAGAGGAATTGGGGAATGTATTCCAACTGTCCTGGGCTGGAATGAAAAGTTGGTCGACTCCATACAACACAGATGTGAAACAGTTTTTAGAAACAGTGGTTATACAACTCAATATTAGTTCAGTGACTCACAATGAAGCTAAATCTTCAGGCTTTTTTCAGTTTATACAGTAAATACTTGAGTTTGTAAAGAAAAATGCAGACACTACTGTTTTTTGAAGAACCTAAAATTACTTTTTCTTCACTTTCTGTAAAGTACTAACAAATTTGATATATACAAGGTCTGTTAGAAAACTATCCGACCTTTTTATTTTTTGCAAAAACCATATGTATTTGAATCACGTGTGATTGCATCAGCCAAGCTTGAACCTTCGTGCGCATGTGTGAGTTTTTTCACGCCTGTCGGTTGCGTCATTCGCCTGTGAGCAGGCTTTGTGTGAGCAGTGGTCAACCCCCCTTGTCGGATTTTTATTGCGAGTAAAATGTCTAAACGATTTGGAGCTTTGCTGCATCAAATTTTTCCAGAAACTGTGAGAGACAGCCAGGTGGACACCATTCAGAAAATTCAGATGGCTTTCAGGGACGATTTTATGGGGATCACACAGATTAAGGAGTGTTACAGCCGGTTTAAAGACCGCCCACAGCGGCTGAGAGCGCGCCGCGCTCCGAGCGGCGATCGACAGGCTGAAACAACCAGATCATTTCCAAAGTGAAGGCTGTGTTGATCCGGGACGTCGTCTGACTACCACAGAAATGGCAGAAGATGTGGACATCAGCACTTTTTACAGCAGTTTTTGTCATGGAAAGAGGAGCGGAGGAATGCGCCACAGAGCCGCGAATGGCGTGGGACAAAAGCACCTCCCTGTTGGTCTCACAGGACGGCTTTCAGATGGCTTTCAGTGGCTTTTCAGTGGTGTGGCTATCAGAGAAATTGTGGATGAGCTGGACATGCCAGAACTTGTCCTGTGAGGCTTCATCACGGAGTTGCTTTGCGCCATGCGGCTCTGTCCCGACGCGCGGAATTCCTCCACACGTCTGTCTCAATGTGCCGAAAAAGTGCTGATGTCCACGTCTTCTGCAATTTCTCTGGTAGTCAGACGACGTCCCGGATCAACGTTCGGTGTCCAGTTTGGAAATGAACAGCACATTCCACTTACAGGAGTTTTTGTCATGGAAAGAGGAGCGGAGGAATTCGCGCGTCGGGACGGAGCCGCATGGCACAAAGCAAAAAATTTGATGCAGCAAAGCTCCAAATCGTTCAGACATTTCACTCGCAATAAAAATCCGACAAGGGGGGTGGACCACTGCTCACAGAAAGCCTGCTCACAGGCAAATGACGCAACCGACAGGCGTGAAAAAACTCACGCATGCGCACGAAGGTTCAAGCTTGGCTGATGCAATCACACGTGATTCAAATACATATGGTTTTTGCAAAAAATAAAAAGGTCGGATAGTTTTCTAACAGACCTCGTATATATATTTTTTTGTCATGTTTTGATGTAGAGTAGAATGTGCAGTGTTCCCAATGCATTTACATGCATGGAAATAAAAGCTATTATAAGGATTTTGAACTTTACTCACTTTTTTCCAAACATACTGCCATTATTATTTTGCCTTGACCGTTTGTGGTTGAATGTGGACATGCCAAGGGCAGGATCTGAAAATGATCAACATGTACGCAACTCAAAGTAGTGGTTGATTTAAAAATACGATTTTGCGTGCCAAAAGGTGGTTCCTGTAACAGTCAGATTTGCCCATTTCCTGCCATTTGTAATCCAGGTCTGAGCTGATTGCAGAGCTTTGTTTCTGTGTGTGATGTATATCAATTTTGCTCAACAGAGCTATTGTCAACACAAGCTTTTAGCAGGTCCAACACCCACAGTGTCCATTTAGCGTGTGAACAAGTTTGGGTAGCATTACTTTGAAAGAATACATGTGGATTACATGTATGTATGTACATACATTTGGATTACTTGTAATCTGATTACTTTTGGATCACATTTCAAAGTAATCCTACCCAACCTTGCATGTGAATTATTTTCATTCTATCCCTGTCTGCATATACGAGGTCTATTAGAAAAGTATCCAACCTTATTATTTTTTTCAAAAACCATATGGATTTGAATCACGTGTGATTTCATCAGACATGTTTGAACCCTCGTGAGCATGTGAGAGTTTTTTCACGCCTGTCAGTTACGTCATTCGCCTGTGGGCAGTCTTTGAGTGAGGAGTCGCCCACTCTCTCGTCGTTTTTTTCATTGTTTAGGAATGGCTCAGAGACTGCTGCTTTGTTTGATAAAAAATTTTTCAAAGCTGTAAGGCACAACTGAGTGGACACCATTCGATAAATTCAGCTGGTTTTCGGTAAAAATTTTAACGGCTGATGAGAGATTTTGGTCTGGTAGTGTGCAGATCGCCGTCAGGCGTCGTGGGCCATCCTTACGGCGATCTGCGCTTCGAGGCGGCAGCGTCTCGCCGTTTCAAGTTGAAAACTTCCACATTTCAGGCTCTGTTGACCCAGTAATTCGCCAGAGAACAGAGAACTTTCAGAAGAAGTCGGCATGAGGAGTTTATTTGGACATTCCATTGTTAACGGACATTTTGTAATGAAAGAACGTGCGGGCAGAGCTGCATGTCGGGCCGGACCCGACCACGGGGGGTCGCAACAGGAAAAACACCTCCGTTGGAAACCTTAACGGGCAAGTTGGAACATGCCCAAGCTGTTAAACAATTTCTCAGTTACTCACTTGTTGAAAGCCATCAAAAGCCGCCTGAATTTTACAAATGGTTTTCAACACGGAGGTGTTTTTCCTGTCGCAGCGCACACAGATTCGCAGAGTCGTCACGGAAACGACTCGTCTTTCATTAAAAAATGTCCTTAAACAGTGGAATGTCCGCATAAAGTCCTCATGCCGGCCTCTTCTGAATCTTCTCTGTTCTCTCACGACGTCCTGGGTGAATTAAGCCTTAAATTAGAATGTTTTCAGGTCGAAACAGGCCGACGACGGCGCCTGGAAGCGCTGCAGGACGTCCCGCTCTGTGGGAAGTCCTTACTCCGACAGAAACACCCCATAATCTCTCATCAGCCGTTAAACTTTTCACCGAAAACCAGCTTAATTTCTCGAATAGTATCCACTTGGATATTCCTCACAGGTCCAGAAAAAATTTTGATAAAGCAACGCGCAGCGTGTGAAACAAAGGAATTCAGCAGAGAGGGCGGGACCACATCTCACTCAAGGCCTGCCCACAGGGAAATGATGTCACCGATGCGTGAAAAATGATGGTGGTGCATGATTGGTGGAATCGCACGTCATTCAAATCCATATAGTTAAAAAAAAAAAAAGGGTCAGTTTATTGTCTAATAGACCTTATATGCATTGCTGCAGCTCAACAGAAAGGCTACAACACAATGTCTACTATTTTTGAGGATTATTTGCATGATATATAGAACTGAGTAAGTTCAGAGACTAGCAGCTTCTTTCTAGACATAACAGATCTAACAAAGAGACTATGTGTATTTTGTGCAGTTTGAACGGTTCATACAGATGAGATAGCTTTTTGCGGGTACTTCTAGAAGTGATCTGCCTCTAGGTGCTGATTCAGTAATGGAACAACAGGCATCCCGCTGTGCAGGTTTTGCATTATCGAGGAAGATATGTTGTGAATGGTGCCGACTAGTGGTTTTGTGGGTACCCAAAAACATTTCTGCAAATATGTAGAGATGGAATTTCAGGTAAATGTAGCACACAGATGCTCCTGGTACAAATCTACACAGTGCTATGTGCTATCCTGAACGCTGAAAGAGAATGATTATTTATCCACATTCTAAATTATTCTCAGGCAGCACATTTACTATATTCCTCATTCCTCTCCATTTCTGGTGAGTAATATAAATTAGGTCGATTTATTTTGCCCAGAATTACAATGCTCTCTCACACACTATAAAACTGAGTAGTGTGTTGATGCTCATGGTCAAGAAAAATGCCATTAATGTGGGGGAAAGGATCAGAAAATTAGACATAGAGCAGCAGAGACATGAAACAATCTACTTTCTTAATCAAATTTCTTTAGCCTTTATTTCACAAATGTAATTGTAGGTTGTATGTACAGTACATTTGCTGTGGGTGAAACTACAGATGTTGAGACTTGCTAACAGTTTTAATATCTGTACAACTGTGTCATAGAACAGCCACACTAATATCTGGCATTGCTGCACGTGATGTTAAAGCTATTATGGTCATCATGATTCACATTCATTGTGTAACCCATTAGAGGGCATGACCATGTATTTGTAACAGCCCAGTCAGGTGAGCTACGCAGGGAGTCGGTGTGTCTCAGAGCCGTGCTGCACCGCGCACAGGTTAATGGGCTGTCACGTATATAATGGCCTCAAGATTACAGAGACAATGACATTCCCACTTATGGGATAGATAATGTACCTGTATCATTGTGTCCAACATGCCTGTAACAGCTCGGCCAGGTGAGCTGGGCAGGGAGTCAGTTTGTCTCAGATCTGCGCTATAACGCGCATGGCTGAATGGGCTGTCACAACTCTAATACACATCATATCACAGTAACACATATGAAGGGCTGATGTCACAACTGTATTAACAAGCCCTCACAGTATGAATAGAATAAATAGTCACCTTTGGAACGGCTCCAGATGGACCAGCTTGGCTCACGGACTTGACTGAAAGGCGCAGGAGGGGTACAAGTGGGCAAACACTCAATCATCTTTTTACTTTTATTCATTGCCCTTTTGACTAATATGTGTCAGAAATCATTACATATGGACCAGTAATGTCATACAGTGTTGACTGGGGTCAGTGTTGGCACCATCCATGTAAAATTGGAGGTGTCTTGTGCTTTTTACAGGCCTCCGGTGGTCTCATGGCCCCCTGTGACCCGCCTATGCCTTTCAGTCCAGCCATGATAATAGCTGATTGAAGTGCTGCGCATGCATGTGGCTGGTTCATCCACACACCACTGTGCATGTGTGTGGTCAGAACAGCTGATCGCACTGCCATACCTGTGTTTGCTCATGACTGCTGACCTAAGTGTTGCACGAGCGGCAGGCTGGATCATACACACACTCCACTGTGTGTGTGGTCAGGACAGCTGACCGACTTGCCATGTGTGCATGAGGCAGGAACATGTGCGTGTGTGCACCCACCTTGCCTTCCACCCAGACATCAGGTGGCACGTATGGCATTGGAGGGGCATTCTGCATATTCCATATACGGCATTGTGGGGTTTCGTGTTGTGTTTATTATTCTTTGCCTTTTTAACATTTTATTCTGTTTTTATTTTTTGGTGTTACTTACTGTGTTGTGTCCGCATTCGACCTGCACTCTGAGTAGTCGACCTGGATTCGGGAGCTGCTGTACTCCGAATGTGCGGGAATCAGGTGGCTTCCAGACACATTCAGGGTATTCGTACGCCATTTGTACAGGGCTGTGCGAATGTCTGTCCCATACATATGTGGCTCAAATTCTAGCTGGTTTTCCCCATTCGCGATCATTCATGCTAAGTGTAATAGGGCCATTAGCAATGTGAAACTACAACCCAAAATGCAGGCAGCGATTAAAACAGACATGAGGTGAAAACACAAGATGATTTATTAATCCCAAACATGTGAACAAGTCAACAAGCTATGTGACAGCCACAGGGGTACAGGAGTCCAAAATCAAACAAACTACTAAATCCAGCAGTGGCAAACAATCCAAAGAAAAAAAAAAGAGGCGTCGGAAGAAGGGTTAGGAAAATAGGCAATCTCAGGATACTCACAACATGGAAACCAACATGAAGAAACCAGCAAGTGAATAAAGACATAAATACTAACTCAACTGATGAGCAAAATGGAGGGCAGGTGTGTGATGGAGTCAGAGGTCGAGAACCAACTAAAAGGTGAAATGAACTTGAACAGACATCTAAGGGTGAGTGGAAATCACGGGTGGCAACGGGGGTGGGTGGGTGGGGGGGGGGGGTGCTAGAGTGCACCCTGGATTTGTCATAGCACCCCCATGAAAATAATTCCTCATTTATTATTTTAATTTTATTTCATCCCATGTTTTTAAGGCCTTGTCTACACTGGAACTGAACGTCTCCTGTACAGTCTTTTTCTTTGTCATTTTCAAAAAGTGTTCCATTCAAGAAATGTCTCCATTCTCACATATCCAGTGAAACCACATGAAAATGCTGTAGTACACATGCCAGGCCTGTATGTAGCGCTGTAACGCTTCTACAAAAAAAATGGAAGAGAAGACGTGGAGCTAAAACTGTTGGGGAAAGTGTAGGAGCACGGACCCACAACAGGGGGCGCAAATGAACGGACAATGGATAAAGCCAAATACAACACTTTAGTGTTGTGAAAATACACAACAACAACAACAGATTACAATAGTGAGTCAAATACAAGATGTCATGTGGGCAGGCTCGAAGATAGGAGACATCAGTCCGAAGTCGAACCGGAACCACACGATTTCCTCCACCACCGAACCCCGGGAATACTGGAGCCGCCAAGTCCCGAACTCCCAGGTGGCCACTGCCTCCGCGTGTCGGATCTGGTACTGCTGGCGAGGAGCAAACACAGTTAGAAGTGGGTGCGTGTGCACCCAGCAATACGTACGGTGGAAAACCACCTCCTCCTCTCGTCGAATAAAGAGTTCACAAAAAACGCTCAAGCAACAAAGGGTTATTATCTCACAACCAGCTGAGGTACGTTACCTTCAAGGTAGAACGATATCTCGGCAAAGAGGTGGAGATGTTGTCTGGCTGATATACCAATGCTGATCCTGTTGAGTGGTGACAGCTGTCAAGGATGATGAGCGTCAGCTGTCACCCTGGCTGCTCCTGTTAGGCGGCAGCGCCCTCTGGTGCCTGGAGCCCGCACTCCAGGCAGGGCGCCCTCTGGTGGTGGTGGGCCAGCAGTACCTCCTCTTCAGCGGCCCACAGAACAGGACCCCCCCCTCAACAAGCCAGGAGGCGCCCGACCAGGCTTGTCCGGGTGGCGGCGGTAGAAGTCGGCCAGGAGGGCCGGGTCCAGGATGAAGCTCTTCTACACCCAGGAGCGTTCTTCGGAGCCGTACCCCTCCCAGTCCACCAGATACTGGAAGCCCCGGCCCATCCGTCGGACATCCAAGAGCCGGCGCACAGTCCAAGCCGGCTCGCCATCGATGATCCGGGCAGGAGGTGGTGCCGGACCCGGAGTACAGAGGGGTGAGGTGTGATGTGGTTTGATTCGTGACACGTGAAAGACGGGATGGATCCGCAGCGAGGCCGGAAGCTGCAGCCTCACTGCGGCTGGACTGATGACCTTGAGAATTTTGAAGGGTCCTATGTATCGTTCCTGGAGTTTAGGGGAGTCCACTTGCAGGGGTATGTCCTTGGTAGACAACCACACTTCCTGCCCTGGACGATACGTAGGGGCCGGGGTCCGCCGTCGGTCTGCATGGGCCTTTGTCCTCCTCCGGGCCTTCAGCAAAGCAGAACGGGCGGCTCGCCACACCCGACGGCACTTCCGCAGGTGGGCTTGGACCGAGGGCACACCGACCTCTCCCTCAACCACCGGAAACAACGGGGGCTGATACCCTAGGCACACCTCAAAAGGGGAGAGGCCGGTGGCTGACGACACTTGGCTGTTGTGGGCATACTCGATCCAGGCCAGATGGGTACTCCAGGCCGCCGGGTGCGCGGCTGTCACGCAACGCAGGGTCTGCTCCATCTCTTGGTTGGCCCGTTCTGCTTGCCCGTTGGTTTGGGGATGATACCCGGAAGAGAGACTGACCGTGGCCCCCAGTTCCCGGCAGAAGCTCCTCCAGACATGCGAGGAGAACTGGGGACCGCGATCGGAGACGATGTCTGTTGGAATCCCATGCAGCCGGACGACGTGGTGGACCAGGAGGTCCGCTGTCTCCTGGGCCGTTGGGAGTTTCGGGAGGGCCACGAAGTGGGCCGCCTTGGAGAATCGGTCCACTATCGTGAGGATGACGGTGTTGCCCTGGGACGGCGGGAGGCCCGTGACAAAATCCAGGCCGATGTGAGACCAGGGGCGATGAGGCACGGGCAGCGGCTGTAGCAATCCCGATACCTTGCGATGGTCGGCCTTGCCCCTGGCGCAGGTGGTACAGGCCTGGATATAATCCCGGACATCGGCTTCCAGGGACGCCCACCAGTAGCGCTGCCAGACAACTGCCACGGTTCTTCGCACCCCTGGATGACAGGAGAGCTTAGAGCCGTGACAGAAGTCCAGGACTGCAGCCCTAGCTTCTGGTGGGACGTATAGTTTGTTCTTTGGCCCGGTTCTGGGGTCCGGGCTTCGTGCCAGGGCCTCCCGGACGGTTCTCTCCACGTCCCAGGTGAGGGTGGCCACGATAGCGGACTCCGGGATGATGGGTTCCGGTGGATCCGACAACTCCGTTTTGACTTCATCTTCATGTACCCGGGACAAGGCATCCGATCTCTGATTTTTGGTCCCGGGACGGTAGGTGATCCGGAAGTCAAAACGGCTGAAGAACAGTGACCAGCGGGCTTGCCTGGGATTCAGCCGCTTGGCGGTCCTGATATACTCCAGGTTCCGGTGGTCAGTGAAAACCGTGAATGGCACGGTCGTTCCCTCCAACAGATGTCTCCACTCTTCAAAAGCCTCTTTCACCGCAAGGAGTTCTCGATTGCCGACGTCATAGTTCCGTTCGGCCGGGGTCAACCTGCGGGAAAAATAGGCACACGGGTGAAGGACCTTATCGGTCTTCCCGCTCTGGGAGAGCACAGCTCCTATCCCTGAGTCCGAGGCGTCCACTTCAACCACCAACTGGCGACTAGGATCGGGCTGCACCAGAACAGGTGCAGACGAGAAGCGCCGTTTCAACTCCTTGAACGCGGCATCGCAACGATCTGACCAGGTGAAGGGGACTTTTGGTGAGGTCAGGGCTGTCAGGGGGCTAGCTACCTGACTATAGCCCTTAATGAACCTCCTGTAGAAATTAGCAAAGCCGAGGAACTGTTGCAGCTTCCTACGGCTGGTGGGTTGGGGCCAGTCTCTCACCGCCGCAACCTTGGCCGGATCAGGAGCGACGGAGTTAGGGGAAATGATAAACCCCAGGAAGGACAAAGAAGTGCAGTGAAACTCGCACTTCTCGCCCTTCACAAACAGCCGGTTCTCCAACAACCGCTGCAGGACCTGACGTACATGCCGGACATGAGTCTCAGGATCTGGAGAAAAGATGAGTATATCGTCCAGATATACGAAGACGAATCGGTGCAGGAAGTCCCGCAAGACGTCATTAACTAATGCTTGGAACGTCGCGGGAGCGTTTGTAAGACCGAACGGCATGACCAGGTACTCAAAGTGACCTAACGTGGTGTTAAATGCCGTCTTCCACTCGTCTCCCTTCCGGATCCGAACCAGGTGATATGCATTTCTAAGATCAAGCTTGGTGAATATCTTGGCTCCATGCAGGGGCGTGAACACAGAATCCAACAAGGGTAAGGGGTATCGGTTACGAACCGTGATTTTGTTCAGCCCCCTGTAATCAATGCATGGACGTAGTCCGCCATCTTTTTTCCCCACGAAAAAGAAACCCGCACCCATCGGGGAGGTGGAATTCCGGATCAACCCGGCAGCCAAAGAGTCCCGGATGTAGGTCTCCATTGATTCGCGCTCAGGTCGTGAGAGGTTGTACAGCCTGCTGGACGGAAACTCAACGCCTGGAACCAAATCAATGGCACAATCATACGGGCGGTGCGGGGGAAGGGTGAGCGCCAGATCCTTGCGAAACACCTCCGCAAGGTCATGGTACTGCACCGGCACCGTCCCTAGATTGGGCGGGGCTCTGACCTCCTCCCTGGCCTGGGAACCGGGAGGAACCGAGGAACCTAAACATACCCGATGGCAGGTCTCGCTCCACTGAACCACTACCCCGGACGGCCAATCGATCCGGGGATTGTGTTTCAACATCCAAGGGAACCCTAGAATCAGACGGGAGGTGGTCGGAGTTACAAAAAACTCGATCTCCTCCCGGTGATTTCCCGACACCACCAGGGTTACTGGTGGTGTCTTGTGAGTGATTGGAGGGAGTAGGGAGCCATCTAGTGCCCGCACCTGCACAGGCGAGGTAAGCGCCACCAGAGGGAGCCCTATCTCCCTGGCCCATTTGCTGTCTAGCAAATTCCCTTCAGAGCCCGTGTCCACCAGTGCTGGGGCCTTCAGGGTTAAATCCTCATAAAGGATTGTAACTGGGAGTCGTGTGGCGATGTGGGTGTGTCCCACGTGAATGTCTCGGCCCACCCCTAGCCCAGTTTCTAGGGGCGGGCGTTGGTGTTTAACCGCTCGGGGCAGTCTCTTAGCTGATGCTCTATCGAGCCACAAACAAAACACGCTCCGCGGGCCAGCCTCCTCTGTCTATCTGGTGCCCTAAATGTGGCCCTGCTCGTGTCCATAGCTTCGTCAGCAGGGGGAGCTGTGACCACACATGGCGCCGGGGCCATGGAGCGTGGGGAGGGCGGAACGCGATCGGAACCGGAAGGGACCGCGCGTGCCCGGCCACGCCCTTAGTCTCATTCCCGACGGTGTTCTTCTAACCGATTGTCTAATCGTATGACGAGATCGATAAGCCCGTCTAAATCCCGCGGTTCGTCCTTAGCCACCAGGTGCTCCTTTAGAACCAATGACAGTCCGTTTACAAAGGCGGCGCGGAGGGCAGTGCTATTCCAGCCGGACCTCGCAGCCGCGATGCGGAAGTCGACTGCATAGGCAGCTGCGCTCCGGCGCCCCTGTCTCATTGACAGCAGCACGGCTGAAGCAGTCTCTCCTCTATTTGGGTGATCGAACACTGTTCTGAACTCCCTCACAAACCCATCATATGTCTGAAGGAGCCGTGAATTTTGCTCCCAGAGCGCTGTAGCCCAAGCGCGTGCCTCACCACGAAGCAGATTTATCACATAAGCTACTTTGCTAGCATCAGTCGCGTACATGACGGGACGCTGTGCGAAGACGAGCGAACACTGCATAAGGAAATCTGCGCACGTCTCCACACAACCTCCGTACGGCTCTGGAGGGCTTATGTATGCTTCCGGGGAAGGTGGAAGGGGTCGTTGAACGACCAGTGGAACGTCACTGTTACGCACAGGGTCGACGGGAGGGAGAGCCACCTGCGCGGCGAGAGCCTCCACCCTGCGGTTCAGGAGGACGTTCTGCTCGGTCATCAAATCCAACCGAGTCGTGAAAGCGGTGAGGATCCGCTGCAACTCACCGATCACCCCTCCTGCGGACGCCTGCGCGCCTTGTTCTTCCATTGGCCGTTCAACAGCCGGTTGACGCCCCTCGGGATCCATGACGCTGGCCGAGATATCCTGTTGGGGAAAGTGTAGGAGCATGGACCCACAACAGGGGGCGCAAATGAACGGACAATGGATAAAGCCAAATACAACACTTTACTGTTGTGAAAATGCACAACAACAACAACAGATTACAATAGTGAGTCAAATACAAGATGTCATGTGGGCAGGCTCGAAGATAGGAGACATCAGTCCGAAGTCGAACCGGAACCACACGATTTCCTCCGCCACCGAACCCCGGGAATACTGGAGCCGCCAAGTCCCGAACTCCCAGGTGGCCACTGCCTCCGCGTGTCGGATCTGGTACAGCTGGCGAGGAGCAAACACAGTTAGAAGTGGGTGCGTGTGCACCCAGCAATACGTACGGTGGAAAACCACCTCCTCCTCTCGTCGAATAAAGAGTTCACAAAAAACGCTCAAGCAACAAAGGGTTATTATCTCACAACCAGCTGAGGTACGTTACCTTCAAGGTAGAACGATATCTCGGCAAAGAGGTGGAGATGTCGTCTGGCTGATATACCAATGCTGATCCTGTTGAGTGGTGACAGCTGTCAAGGATGATGAGCGTCAGATGTCACCCTGGCTGCTCCTGTTAGGCGGCAGCGCCCTCTGGTGCCTGGAGCCCGCACTCCAGGCAGGGCGCCCTCTGGTGGTGGTGGGCCAGCAGTACCTCCTCTTCAGCGGCCCACACAACAAAAACTTTAGAAACCAGTACTTTAGAAGCTGGATCACGGATTAAATAGCCTGGATTCACCATCGCAGATGAAAACTGTTCGCCACATGACACCATTGTTTTGGAAGATCACGTCTGTTAATTCGTTATGATGGAAGTTACTTGTTAAGGTTTTTTTTTAACAAATCCCTCAGTGTCTGTCTGCTCTGGGTGAGTTTCTCAGCCTGCTTTGTCCCACCAACAAAAAGAAAAAACAAACAAACAAACAAACAAAACAAACAAAATATGCTAAATTATACTGTTAAATTACACTGTTAACAACATCTTACAGAGGCATCCTTTTAGTTTTCCATAGTAAGACACTTGTGGCATTTTCAGATGTATGTGATTAGATAAATATTTCACTCATAAAAGAAAATAAGCATTCATCAACAGAACTGATTGTTTTACACAAAATGAGTGTAACATGATGTTCAGTGACATACATGTCAACCCCTTTGAGGGTCCACCTGTATAACCAAGTGATAAAATCTATAAAATCAACACAAAATCCTTATAACCTCCAAATCGCATCAAAATCAGTTTTATTACAGTACACACAACCGCATGGCGGTATCACATAACTGGGGTTTTGTTTGCCATATATTAATAACTAAGACCAGGGATCTCCATGGACTCTTTTATGGTGGAAGTCCTCCACAGTTAAATTCTCTTGCTCCACAGTAAAATCGCTTGGTATTTTGTACAAACTCAATATATTTCCCTTGAATATAGTGTCACACAGCTGTTCTATTTTTACAGAAACCAGAACTCACAGAGTAACAGATCACTGCTCCTAACAATCTTTGGCCCTACCATTTGAGACTGCTCTGCCCTACGATTAGATATTACAAAACCATGTGACAGTGAACCAATTCCGATTGGACGCTCACATCGTGCACGTCATCACACAGCTTCTATGAAGAGTACAAAGATGGTGGATGGCTGGCCGAAAGTCCGGTTGGAGAAAGGGAGAGGCCAAACAGGAGTACCTGAAACTGCCATTAACAACCTTGATAGGCAAACCTCAGAAAGTGGCGGTGGTCTGCCGCAATAGGTACATGAAAATAGGCATCGGTCAGATCTATTGATGTAAACGACTTGCCACAGTTTGAAAGACCTCCGCCATGGTCAACATGTGAAACGGCAGCACCTTCAAACAACGATTGAGTCCCCGCAGATCTAAAATGGGACGAAACCCGCCAGTCTTTTTCGGTATGAGGAAATATGTTGAATATTAGCCTCTGGGTTGCTGCAGAGGATCCACCTCCTCAATAGCACCCTTGGCCAAGAGGGCGGAGAGCTCCTGGTGCAGGGCTCGGGCTTTCACCGGGTCAGCAATCAAAGTCACCTTGACCTGGTCTGAGATATGTGGCCAGCGTTGGAATTGCAACCTATAGCCATGGGTCAAAGTAACAACTACCCATGGATCCACAGTGTGAGCAGCCCAGTAGTCGAGCTGCTGATGGGAAAACCATCCGACTGCCGGCCCGGTGACCTCACCTCCTCTCCCCATGACTCCTAGGAGCCCTGGGGGGTTAGTGGCCACCATCCGAAGCTCGGGTCTGCCTGGTTGGGTGGTGGATGGCTCACGGAAACCACCACCCAGCCTCCGCTGAGAGCCCCGCTGATAACCCTCAGATCGGTATGCAGGCGGGAGTGGCTGTACCTCATGGCCAACAGACAAATGCCTCGAACGCTGCGGGGGCACAGTTCTGTTGAGGCCAGAGAGATGCTGCCTAGTCTGCTGTTCATGGATGGTCCACTTCAGTGCCTCCAGGGCACCCAGGCCAAACAGCTCACCCGGCTCCAAGGAAACACCACGGAGGGTCCTCCGACATGCCTCAGTCAGGGTAGACTGCACCAGCCAAACCTGCTGACGAGCCTGAACAAGGAAAGACATAACTCAGCCAAGCTCCCTTGACATTAGGGTAAAAGCCTACAGTGCAGTATTATGAAATCCTACCACACTTGCCGCAGCACCAGTATCCTGCAGTGATGCAGAAACTGCAAACAGGAGGTGCGCCAAGGAATTACTCAACCAGCCAGCACGTGCTCCTGCATTAAAAGCCTTGCAAAGGAGGTCATCTGTCACACGGCACTGAGTCCGTGGGCACCGAGCCTCACTGTGTAGCGCCTCCTCAGGAGACACAAAAGCGAGGCTACCGCCGGGTCAACCGCTGGCATGCAGTCCAAACCAGCCCTGGCGGAATCATTCATAGAGGCCAATGCTCGACCGTCCGCTGAGAAACGTGATAAGGCTCGTGGGTCCCGCCAACATGCGTACAATTCCCTAAAATAGTCCACCGATGGGGGAAAAGAAAAGGCAGTGGGTGCACGCCCACGTCTGAAAAAAGCGCTCCCAGGGGCAGCCTCCTCTGCCACTGGAATATCTAACTGCAGGAGATTTAAGGCACTACACATAACATCCTGTACAGCGGCATCGCTCGACTCACTGACTACACTTTGAGATGAGCCGAACAAACCTATGTCAGAAGCAAGAGACGACCGAGTCTCTGCTTCCGCCCCAAAATGAGAGTCCAAGGCGGTGAGAGACAATACATCCTCCTCCACCACCAACTCAGGCATAGGTGGAGAAGGCCCCGTCTCAGGCAAGGGAGCTTCCAGCTGCCGGACTTGAAACAATGACTTCATCTCAGCCAGTTCTGCAGATGGCTGCTCTACCCTTGTGGCAAGGCCTTGATCGGCTTTGATTCACTTCTTCTTAGGAGGAGCCACAGTAGCAGTGACCTCACCCCGACGCTTCAAACGCCTGGGTGCAGTCACCTGCACCGAAGGCGGGAGCTGGCCGGCCTCGTGTTGAGGGTGCACCTGTGCCAGCTGAGCCACTCTCATAGCACAAGGCATGCAACTGCAGTTCATACAGGGATGTTCTGACAGCGCCTCTGTCAGGTGGCCAAGCCCGAGACAAGCAGGGCACAGGTCGTGACCGTCATCTGCTCAGTGATTTTGGTCATTCGGTATGTCATTAGTGACTGTCGCAGATCAGAATGTGGTGATGTGTAGGCATGCCCGTGAATGTGGCAGAGGTGTAGCAGAGAGCCGTCGCGACACACAAACCCATAGCACCCTCATAAAAATGTCAGGCTCCTTCATAGCACCTGCAGACAAAAATCTCTGGAGGAGATTTCACTGGTGGAAATCAAACATAACAACAAAGATAACAAAACACAACAGAGGAAGTAACAAAACCAAAATATAAATCCATGTACACAAAACTTAAAAAAACATGGAACTCAAAGGTGTAAACATGTAACATAAGGGAAAACTCACAAGAACTAACACATGAAAAGAGGCAATCAATAATCACATAACAGAAAGAACTGAACCATAACCAAAAACTAAATCCAGGAACACAAGCACAAAAATCAACTTGGGACTCAACAGTGAACAGAACACCTGATAAACCTACTGAACACATAACGAAAACTGATGATCAAGAAAACACAAAAAACATGGTGAACTCGAGACATAGGGAACATATTGAAAACTCACAAAAAACGAAGAACAGACTGACCACACGCATGGACAATGTACAAACTGCTAGAGGGAACCACAGGGGTGACTGACAGGGGAGAAACTAAACACTAAATATGAAAGGAACACAGACAGAAGAAAAAAACACACAAACGTAGACATAGATATGGACCGAGAGCCCACACACACACACACACACACACACACACACACACACACACACACACACACACACACACACACACACACACACACACAAAACAGCAACAGCTATTCCCGTAAGTAGTGCACATTGCTTTCTCTTTATGAATGGGGACGGGTTAACGTTTTTACAGGGAAAGACTCGCATGCACTGAATGTGCACACATGGAAATTTCTACACACTATGCACGCACACATGGCCAAACTGAGAATGGAAACATGGCACAGATCGATGCAGTTGAGAAAATAATCGACAGATTAATCAAACATGAAAATAATCATTACTTGCAGCCTTAATGTGTAGCACCTTGTGGTGACTTGTGAATTGGCATTGTACACATAAATTGAAATGAATTGAATTGACAGAGGGCAGCACAGTGGCTTAGTGATTAGCACTGTTGTCTCACAACAAGAAAGTCCTGGGATCACGTCCCGCATGATCCTTTCTGTGTGGAGTTTGCATGTTCTCCCTGTGTTTGTGTGGGTTCCCTCCAGGGTGCAAAGCAAGGTATACTGCAATCTTTAAATTGACTACAGATGTGAATGAGTTTGTCTGTACATCTATATGTAGCCCTGCGACATAGTGGCACCCTGTACTCTGCTTCTCATCCATTGACCGCTGGGAGAGGCTCCAGCTCCCCTGTAACCCTTAAATGGAGTAAGTGGGTAGTGGTGGGGACAGTTCCGCTAACCGCTCATTAGTGAAGCTAACTTTTTCGTTAACAGATTATCTTTTCAGCTAATTTTGAAAACCATCAGTGGATTAATTAGCTTCTGCTAAATTTAGTTCCACTAACTTCCAGTCCACTGGCATAGTGAGTAAGACCAAACAGTCAAAAACGTTTGTAGACCCTAAAACCAAACATTAATTCCTGTCTGTTGGATGTTTTGCAATAGCCAGGGTGCCGTATGGAACTCCGCCCTCCCCAGCAGAAGGGGGCGAGTGGGCCGGCTGCCGGCTGCTGCTGGGAAAAGACAAAAAGTAATTTATTTTCAACATACAGCAGCTCAGTGGCACAAGAGGTAAATTCCAACGCTGTTTTCACTCATGGTCACAACATAGCTCTTCACCAAACTAATTACATTCCTTTAACTATAAAAACAAATTTATAACACTAACAATACTCCTAACTAACATGTACTACAATAATATGAGCGAAGCGTTGCGCAGAGGCGCGAAACTCACTCATGGTACAGGGTGTCCTAAACAGGAAGTGCCAATTTTCAAATCCACAGTAAAACAAGAAAATGTTCAAATCAATCAATCAATCAATTTTATTTATATAGCGCCAAATCACAACAAACAGTTGCCCCAAGGCGCTTTATATTGTAAGGCAAGGCCATACAATAATTACGTAAAAACCCCAATGGTCAAAACGACCCCATGTGAGCAAGCACTTGGCGACAGTGGGAAGGAAAAACTCCCTTTTAACAGGAAGAAACCTCCAGCAGAACCAGGCTCAGGGAGGGGCAGTCTTCTGCTAGGACTGGTTGGGGCTGAGGGAGAGAACCAGGAAAAAGACATGCTGTGGAGGGGAGTAGAGATCAGTCACTAATGATTAAATGCAGAGTGGTGCATACAGAGCAAAAAGAGAAAGAAACACTCAGTGCATCATGGGAACCCCCCAGCAGTCTAAGTCTATAGCAGCATAACTAAGGGATGGTTCAGGGTCACCTGATCCAGCCCTAACTATAAGCTTTAGCAAAAAGGAAAGTTTTAAGCCTAATCTTAAAAGTAGAGAGGGTGTCTGTCTCCCTGATCCGAATTGGGAGCTGGTTCCACAGGAGAGGAGCCTGAAAGCTGAAGGCTCTGCCTCCCATTCTACTCTTACAAACCCTAGGAACTACAAGTAAGCCTGCAGTCTGAGAGCGAAGCGCTCTATTGGGGTGATATGGTACTATGAGGTCCCTAAGATAAAATGGGACCTGATTATTCAAAACCTTATAAGTAAGAAGAAGAATTTTAAATTCTATTCTAGAATTAACAGGAAGCCAATGAAGAGAGGCCAATATGGGTGAGATATGCTCTCTCCTTCTAGTCCCTGTCAGTACTCTAGCTGCAGCATTTTGAATTAACTGAAGGCTTTTCAGGGAACTTTTAGGACAACCTGATAATAATGAATTACAATAGTCCAGCCTAGAGGAAATAAATGCATGAATTAGTTTTTCAGCATCACTCTGAGACAAGACCTTTCTAATTTTAGAGATATTGCGCAAATGCAAAAAAGCAGTCCGACATATTTGTTTAATATGCGCATTGAATGACATATCCTGATCAAAAATGACTCCAAGATTTCTCACAGTATTACTAGAGGTCAGGGTAATGCCATCCAGAGTAAGGATCTGGTTAGACACCATGTTTCTAAGATTTGTGGGGCCAAGTACAATAACTTCAGTTTTATCTGAGTTTAAAAGCAGGAAATTAGAGATCATCCATGTCTTTATGTCTGTAAGACAATCCTGCAGTTTAGCTAATTGGTGTGTGTCCTCTGGCTTCATGGATAGATAAAGCTGGGTATCATCTGCGTAACAATGAAAATTTAAGCAATGCCGTCTAATAATACTGCCTAAGGGAAGCATGTATAAAGTGAATAAAATTGGTCCTAGCACAGAACCTTGTGGAACTCCATAATTAACCTTAGTCTGTGAAGAAGATTCCCATTTACATGAACAAATTGTAATCTATTAGATAAATATGATTCAAACCACCGCAGCGCAGTGCCTTTAATACCTATGGCATGCTCTAATCTCTGTAATAAAATTTTATGGTCAACAGTATCAAAAGCAGCACTGAGGTCTAACAGAACAAGCACAGAGATGAGTCCACTGTCTGAGGCCATAAGAAGAACCTTCACTAATGCTGTTTCTGTACTATGATGAATTCTAAAACCTGACTGAAACTCTTCAAATAGACCATTCCTCTGCAGATGATCAGTTAGCTGTTTTACAACTACCCTTTCAAGAATTTTTGAGAGAAAAGGAAGGTTGGAGATTGGCCTATAATTAGCTAAGATAGCTGGGTCAAGTGATGGCTTTTTAAGTAATGGTTTAATTACTGCCACCTTAAAAGCCTGTGGTACATAGCCAACTAATAAAGATAGATTGATCATATTTAAGATCGAAGCATTAAATAATGATAGGGCTTCCTTGAGCAGCCTGGTAGGAATGGGGTCTAGTAGACATGTTGATGGTTTGGATGAAGTAACTAATGAAAATAAATCAGACAGAACAATCGGAGAGAAAGAGTCTAACCAAATGCCGGCATCACTGAAAGCAGCCAAGGATAACGATACGTCTTTGGGATGGTTATGAGTAATTTTTTCTCTAATAGTTAAAATTTTATTAGCAAAGAAAGTCATGAAGTCATTACTAGTTAAAGTTAAAGGAATACTCAGCTCAATAGAGCTCTGACTCTTTGTCAGCCTGGCTACAGTGCTGAAAAGAAACCTGGGGTTGTTCTTATTTTCTTCAATTAGTGATGAGTAGTAAGATGTCCTAGCTTTACGGAGGGCTTTTTTATAGAGCAACAGACTCTTTTTCCAGGCTAAGTGAAGATCTTCTAAATTAGTGAGACGCCATTTCCTCTCCAACTTACGGGTTATCTGCTTTAAGCTGCGAGTTTGTGAGTTATACCACAGAGTCAGGCACTTCTGATTTAAAGCTCTCTTTTTCAGAGGAGCTACAGCATCCAAAGTTGTCTTCAATGAGGATGTAAAACTATTGACGAGATACTCTATTATCTCACTTACAGAGTTTAGGTAGCTACTCTGCACTGTGTTGGTATATGGCATTAGAGAACATAAAGAAGGAATCATATCCTTAAACCTAGTTACAGTGCTTTCTGAAAGACTTCTAGTGTAATGAAACTTATTCCCCACTGCTGGGTAGTCCATCAGAGTAAATGTAAATGTTATTAAGAAATGATCAGACAGAAGGGAGTTTTCAGGTAATACTGTTAAGTCTTCAATTTCCATACCATAAGTCAGAACAAGATCTAAGATATGATTAAAGTGGTGGGTGGACTCATTTACATTTTGAGCAAAGCCAATTGAGTCTAATAATAGATTAAATGCAGTGTTGAGGCTGTCATTCTCAGCATCTGTGTGGATGTTAAAATCGCCCACTATAATTATCTTATCTGAACTAAGCACTAAGTCAGACAAAAGGTCTGAAAATTCACAGAGAAACTCACAGTAACGACCAGGTGGACGATAGATAATAACAAATAAAACTGGTTTTTGGGACTTCCAATTTGGATGGACAAGACTAAGAGTCAAGCTTTCAAATGAATTAAAGCTCTGTCTGGGTTTTTGATTAATTAATAAGCTGGAATGGAAGATTGCTGCTAATCCTCCGCCTCGGCCCGTGCTACGAGCATTCTGGCAGTTAGTGTGACTCGGGGGTGTTGACTCATTTAAACTAACATATTCATCCTGCTGTAACCAGGTTTCTGTAAGGCAGAATAAATCAATATGTTGATCAATTATTATATCATTTACTAACAGGGACTTAGAAGAGAGAGACCTAATGTTTAATAGACCACATTTAACTGTTTTAGTCTGTGGTGCAGTTGAAGGTGCTATATTATTTTTTCTTTCTGAATTTATATGCTTAAATAGATTTTTGCTGGTTATTGGTGGTCTGGGAGCAGGCACCGTCTCTACGGGGATGGGGTAATGAGGGGATGGCAGGGGGAGAGAAGCTGCAGAGAGGTGTGTAAGACTACAACTCTGCTTCCTGGTCCCAACCCTGGATAGTCACAGTTTGGAGGATTTAAGAAAATTGGCCAGATTTCTAGAAATGAGAGCTGCTCCATCCAAAGTGGGATGGATGCCGTCTCTCCTAAGAAGACCAGGTTTTCCCCAGAAGCTTTGCCAATTATCTATGAAGCCCACCTCATTTTTTGGACACCACTCAGACAGCCAGCAATTCAAGGAGAACATGCGGCTAAACATGTCACTCCCGGTCCCATTGGGGAGGGGCCCAGAGAAAACTCCAGAGTCCGACATTGTTTTTGCAAAGTTACAGACCGATTCAATGTTAATTTTAGTGACCTCCGATTGACGTAACCGGGTGTCATTACTGCCGACGTGAATTACAATCTTACCAAATTTACGCTTAGCCTTAGCCAACAGTTTCAAATTTCCTTCAGTGTCGCCTGCTCTGGCCCCCGGAAGACAATTGACTATGGTTACTGGTGTCGCTAACTTCACATTTCTCAAAACAGAGTCGCCAATAACCAGAGTTTGATCCTCGGCGGGTGTGTCGTAGAGTGGGGAAAAACGGTTAGAAATGTGAACGGGTTGGCGGTGTACACGGGGCTTCTGTTTAGAACTACGCTTCCTCCTCACAGTCACCCAGTCGGCCTGCTTTCCCGGCTGCTCGGGATCTGCCAGAGGGAAACTAACGGCGGCTAATCTACCTTGGTCCGCACCGACTACAGGGGCCTGGCTAGCTGTAGAATTTTCCACGGTGCGGAGCCGAGTCTCCAGTTCGCCCAGCCTGGCCTCCAAAGCTACGAATAAGCTACACTTATTACAAGTACCATTACTGCTAAAGGAGGCCGAGGAATAACTAAACATTTCACACCCAGAGCAGAAAAGTGCAGGAGAGACAGGAGAAGCCGCCATGCTAAACCAGCTAAGAGCTAGTAGCTGCGCTAAGCTAGCTGATTCCTAAAAACACACAAAGTGAATAATGTGTAAATAATTTAGAGGTGATTCAGCAGAGGGAGTGCTTTAGTTAAGGCACATGAAGATTACAGTGGGAAACAAATCGTTATCTAGTTAACTAGAGCAATCTAACTGCGCAGATTAAACAGCTAACAGATACAGCAAAACACCGCTGTGCTCCGGAACAGGAAGTGATACAATACCGCAGTGAGAGCCAACCACCAGTAGAGGCAAGCAAGAGCAGCAATGTCAAACACTACTTGGATTGACAGACGAGATCCCATGGAATCTCACGGGAACTCAGTGGCAAGCTCACACTCAAACAGGAAGTGCCAACTTTCAGTCACAGTGAAACAGGAAATGTTGAACACTTCCCAGCATGAGTGGAGCTAGAGCAGAGGCCGGGGTTTCACTGGACTCCACTGAAATCTGATTGGGCACAGATGATTGACATGTCACGGCACCACACATCTGGTTGAAAGACCTGCATTTTCAAATCAGTGAGTCACATTGACTGCTAGGTTCCTCCTGTCCAGTGGTTTGTGCTGTGTACCACAAAAACTTCTGATCCACCTTAGTAGAAGAAGAAAAATGTTTGCTTCAGATTTGAACTGAACACGTTGTTTAAACTATGGACTTCTAATGACACCAAACTTATCTTGGTGAGTAAACGACCGTATTTTATGCCAGAAATGAGGTTCAGGTTGTTAAAAGCAGCATTTCTCCTTTAATTCAGGTTATTTTATATACACTTGTTTAAGCTAACAGACAGCAGCTGGTTCATTCTCTGTTGGCTTATTAGTGCAGCAGATAACTGAGACAATCCTTCAAATGGTGATACAAGCATCATATGTAGCACAAATACAGCTGGAGCTAAATTAATGGAGCAACTTTAACTTTTGACCCCTGTACAAACTGAAACTGACCTTTGTCACCATTCTTGCTGCTTTTACCTCATAACTCCATAACATTCAGTCACAGATTGTCCAAACTATACCTTTTTTTTTAATCTTTATGATCAGGAAAATAATGTGGTGTAGTTTTCTATATGATTGGAACATCTTTTTATTTTGACCCCTGTATAATTATTCAGTTGACTCCAATCTGGCTGCCAATTGAAAATTCAAGTGGCCAATAAGTTAAAAGAGTTAATGTCTATGGATTATTTGTGCCAAATTTGATGCTTGTATCACAATTTGCAGGATTCCACTCTAAATATTCTCTTATCTGTTGCACTATATATGAAATGTAAGATGCTGCTCTTCTGTGTTTCTCAATTGCCCTCAAAAATATTGGAACACTTGGTATTTCACATTTTAATGTTTATACTATTTCAAATACATTTTTTCTGAAATTATCTTCCTTAACTTGAACTGGAAACAAATCTCTACAACTTGATAGAAATTAATTAAAAATATAAAATCCAGCTTCCTGATGAAGTGGTGTAGAGGAGGATTTTCTTAAAAAGAAGACCTGAAAGTTCAGCTACAATTTGACAGAATGTACATTTGAGATGAAAGCCTAGATTTGATATTTTGGTGAAAGAAATTTTTGTATTTCTTCATAATTGATGTACATAAAGTCCAAGACATATTCAGTGACTTGGAAATGTTCATGTTTCCATCCCTTTACAGTTTTTTTGTTATCAGGTTTTAGAGATTTGCTTTCAGTTTGAGTTTGAGGAAGTTAATTTTAGGAATTTTTATTCTTTATTTTTTGTATTTCTTGTATTTAAAATGGCATAAACAAATTAAAATGTATGAAATTCCAAGTGTTACAATACTTTAGGAGGGCACAGGGTCCAAACCTTATGATGAGTACAAAATTAGTGTGGTATTATTACCTTATTGTTTAAGAATGTTTAATTTTCACTGTTGCTGCACTTTATGTCAAATCATAGTCATATCATATTGATATGAAAATTCAGTAAGGTATATCTTCTATTATACACGTACATGCCAAATCTAAGGTGGAACTCTACTAGTGTTTACTAAGGTACACCTAAATATCTTTTTAAAAAAAAGAGAGAGAGAGTAGGTGCCTGGTCTTGAGAACCAGGGATGGCAGGTTGAAAAGCTTTTTATCCCATAGGAACTCTCCCTACCCACCTAGCGGCTCAAGAATATTTACAGAATGTATATAAGTGACATTTACATGACAATTTATCTGACAATATTGAGATACGATAATTTGGCCATATTGTACAGCCCTATTGTTAACTAGCTGGAAACTTTGAATATTAATTTACATCTACATTAAAAAATGCTTAAAGCGGCAGGGGATTAACAGGGCTGTATTTATGGGGTCAACTGAAAAGCAAAAAAGAAAAATGCTTTAAAAGGTGGGGACTATGGGGGGCAGAGCTCCTCCAGAAGCTAAAATGCAAAATAAGGAAAATGCTTAAAAAGATGGGGAGTCGGGGGGGCAGAAGCTGAATGGTTTTTGCCATACTAATGCTCCCTTGAAGCATTTACTCAAAATAAAGTCTGAAGGACCTAAATGACATGGTTAAATGGTGAAGCGCTTTTCCAGGCATGCGAGAGGCAAATAAAGAAAAATGCTTAAAAAGGCAGGGAGTCTGGGGGGGGGGGGAGGCTCCGTTGAAAGGTTTTTACCATGCTAATGTTTCCCTGAAGCATTTACTAAAAATAAAGTCTGAAGAACCTACATAACATGGTGACATGCTGACGAGCTTCACTCTTTCATGTCCACAACATATGCATATTAATAATAATAATCAAAACAAACAAACCCCAAACTCCCATAATGCATTGCTGCAATGCATTATGATCGACAGTGTGTCTGCTTTAAAAGACAGTGTTTGCATGAAAACCTTTACTTTTTAAGTGAAAAGAAACTTATTTATGGAGTCAAATTTGTCTCATTAATACCTGCAAATGCACAGTGTGGTCTACAAGTAGTCCTTGATTTGCACGTGTGTTTTGTGATCCACAAACACAAATGTCCGATTTGTAACTTGTGTGTTAATTTTTACAAACAGATGTGTATTCGCAGCACACTGGACCAGCTCTACACGCTCCATCGGGTGCTCGAGGGTTCATGGGAGTTCGCCCAACCAGTCCACATGTGTTTTGTGGATCTGGAGAAGGCGTTCGACCGTGTCCCTCGGGGCACCCTGTGGGGAGTGCTCCGGGAGTACGGGGTCCGGGATCCTTTGCCAAGGGCTATCCGGTCCCTGTACGACCGCAGCAGGAGCTTGGTTCGCATTGCCGGTAGTAAGTCAAACCTGTTTCCAGTGCACGTTGGCCTCCGCCAGAGCTGCCCTTTGTCACCGGTTCTGTTCATTATTTTTATGGACAGAATTTCTAGGCGCAGCCAGGGTGTAGAGGGGGGTCTGGTTTGGGAACCACAGAATCTCGTCTCTGCTGTTTGCGGACGATGTGGTTCTGTTGGCTTCGTCAAATCAGGACCTTCAGCGTGCACTGGGGTGGTTTGCAGCCGAGTGTGAGGTGTCCGGGATGAAAATCAGCACCTCCAAATCCAAGGCCATGGTTCTCGACCGGAAAAAGGTGCTTTGCCCTCTTCAGGTCGGTGGAGTGTCCTTGCCTCAAGTGGAGGAGTTTAAGTATCTCGGGGTCTTGTTCACGAGTGAGGGACGGATGGAGCGTGAGATCGATAGACGGATCTGTGCAGCGTCTGCAGTGATGAGGTCGCTGTATTGGACCATCGTGGTGAAGAGAGAGCTGAGTAGGGGGGCAAAGCTCTCGATTTACCGATCAATCTACGTTCCGATGCTCACCTATGGTCATGAGATTTGGGTCATGACCGAAAGAACGAGATCGCGGGTACAAGCGGCCGAGATGAGTTTCCTCCGCAGGGTGGCTGGGTGCTCCCTTAGAGATAGGGTGAGGAGCTCGGTCACTCGGGAGGGGCTTGGAGTCGAGCCGCTGTTCCTCCATGTCGAAAGGAGTCAGTTGAGTTGCCTTTGGCATATTTTTCGGATGCCCCCTGCACGCCTCGCTGGAGAGGTGTTCCAGGCACGTCCCATTGGGAGGAGGCCCCGGGGAAGACACAGGACACGCTGGAAGGATTACATCTCTCGGCTGGCTTGGGAACACCTTGGGGTCAGATTTCTCCTGTGGCGCTAAAAGTCGAAACTGGTTTATCAGTTGCAGACAGTGTGTCGAATCAATACTAAAAGTTAGCGGTTAGCTGTAACTTCTGCTAACTTTTTTTTAGCAGTTTATCGGTTTAGCATTATAAAATTTAACTTTTTAGTTAGCGGATTAGTGGTTATCAAAGGTAACTTTTCAGTTAGTTGTGCCCACCACTGTAAGTGGGTATAGAAAATGAATGAATTGACAAACAAGATGAGCACAGAGGGAGTGTTACTTCATTCTCTGTACAGGATACCATTACATCACTAAATCTTCACATAGAAAATAGTTGTTGGCTGCTATATTAATGTGTAAAATCAGATTTAGAGCACCTTTATCACAAGCATTGCCTTTGTATAGAGTTAAGGTAATTAATGAGCCCAGTGTTAATAATATGAGGAAAATTAACTTAAAGTACTGATGACTAACAGTGAGAACACTCATTTGGCTGTTTTCTTCTTTGCATTTAGTGTCTGGGAGCTGGAAGTGAAAATTCAAATTTCCTATTTTGGAGTGCAGCATTAGTCCCGATCAAGGAGGACTCTCATTGTACATATTTTCTATCTCCCCCTGCTCATCCTACACCTGTTTATCCACATCAGGTGTGCACAGTTGGTTGTATTGCTCAATCACACCTGATGAAATTAATTAACCAAGAGTGGAGCAGACAGTTGACAGAAACCAACTGTAGCTCAACTTCCACCACATCGTCCCCATGAGCATTGGAAAAAGCAATCCAGCCACAGAAATCATCCTTCAACCCTCTGTTGTTCCATTTGTATGAGCAAAGCTCAGAGTCTTTTACTCTCACTCATTTTCTGGTGTTGGAGTCTCCTGATCTATCTTCAGCGTGTACCACTTTCAGGGAGCATGTGTTGTATTTGAGAGGGAAGAGAGCTTTAGAATAGACCCTCATCTACCCCACTTGTAAGCGGCATATAGATAATTTGTGTTGTAATATATGTGAAACACCTTGAACTAGAATGAGCTTTTCCAGTAGAATGTGTCACCACACCATTTATTTTTAAAGTGTTCAAATTGTCACTATTTCCAGGTCATGCTCCAGCTAATTGAAATCAGACTGGCGTAGGACATCCATCAGGTTTCCCTTCCACTACCCAGTGGATTATCTTAAAGAGGCATTCATCATGTAGATTTCATAGTGGTGGAAATGACAGTCATACTGAGGAATGGATCCATAAACAGATTTGATTTGGCTTTGATGAGCGTATTCAGGAGAACGTCAGGTATAGAGCTAATGGCAAAAGGTTCCTGAGATAACAGGAGAGGCATGTGCACTTGGAATTATTTTAGTAAAACACAGCTTCAAAGGGCAAATTTAAACTAACCTTTTGTTTCTCCCATTTTTCTCTCACCACTCCCTCTGTTTGGCTTAAGGGGAAGAGGAATAAACCAGGAGTGGAAACAGCAGACACTTCAGACTTGACACGTGGGCGAGGGGAGAAGAAAGCCATCAAGTAAGTGTCTGTTTGGGGTTGAACATTTTGGTGATAATGAACTCCATTTGGTTCAGTGTTGAGTCTCTAGATGTACAACAGCAGACACAAAGAAAGAATTAGCACTGCTGTTTATCTTGTGAAGTGTAAGTTATGGCTAGGGTGTAGTTTAAAATCTGCATTATATTACCTGTGAGGATTTTGTCAGGAAGAGTTTTCTCATGCACTTATCAACATATTGTAAGATAGAAATGGACTCTATACTGCATAAAATACTGTAATGTTCCGAATATAATCTTTTTTTTTTTCTTGGAAATGCACTGAAAATATAGTGGGGCCATCTGGTATTCAGGGTGTAGACTGTTATATACGAGGTCTGTTAGAAAACTATCCGACCTTTTTATTTTTTGCAAAAACCATATGGATTTGAATCACGTGTGATTGCATCAGCCAAGCTTGAACCTTCGTGCGCATGCGTGAGTTTTTTCATGCCTGTCGGTTGTGTCATTCGCCTGTGAGCAGGCTTTCTGTGAGCAGTGGTCCACCCCCATCGTCAGATTTTTATTGCGAGCAAAATGTCTGAACGATTTGGAGCTTTGCTGCATCAAATTTTTCCAGAAACTGTGAGAGACAGCCAGGTGGACACCTTTCGGAAAATTCGGATGGCTTTCAGGGACGATTTTATAGGGATTACACAGATTAAGGAGTGCTCCAGCCAGTTTAAAGACCGCCCACAGCGGCTGAGAGCGCGGCGCACTCCAAGCGGCGATCGACAGGCTGAAACGACCAGATCATTTCCAAAGTGAAGGCTGTGTTGATCCGGGACGTCGTCTGACTTACACAAAAATGGCAGGAGACGTGGACATCAGTACTTTTTCGTCACATTCCACTGTTACAGGAGTTTTTGTCATGGAAAGAGGAGCGGAGGAATGCACCACAGAGCCGCGAATGGCGTGGGACAAAAGCACCTCCGTGTTGGTCTCACAGGATGGCTTTCAGATGGCTTTCGGTGGCTTTTCAGTCGTGTGACTATCCGAGAAATTGTGAATGAGCTGGACATGCCAGAACATGTCCTGTGAGGCTTCATCACGGCGTTGCTTTGCACCGTGCAGCTCCGTCCCGACGCGCAAATTCCTCCACTCCTCTTTCCATGACAAAAACTCCTGTAACAGTGGAATGTGCTGTTCATTTCCAAACTGAACGCTGTGTTGATCCGGGACATCGTCTGACTGCCAGAGAAATTGCAGAAGACGTGGACATCAGCACTTTTTCGGCACATTGAGACAGACGTGCGGAGGAATTCGCGCATCGGGACGGAGCCGCATGGCGCAAAGCAACGCTGTGATGAAGCCTCACAGGACATGTTCTGGCATGTCCAGCTCATCCACAATTTCTCGGATAGTCACACGACTGAAAAGCCACTGAAAGCTGTCTGAAAGCCATCCTGTGAGACCAACACGGAGGTGCTTTTGTCCCGCGCCATTCGCGGCTCTGTGGCGCATTCCTCCGCTCCTCTTTCCATGACAAAAACTCCTGTAACAGTGGAATGTGCCAAAAAAGTGCTGATGTCCACGTCTTCTGCCATTTCTGTGGTAGTCAGACAACGTCCCGGATCAATACAGCCTTCACTTTGGAAATGATCTGGTCGTTTCAGCATGTCGATTGCCGCTCGGAGCGCGGCACGCTCTCAGCCACTGTGGGCGGTCTTTAAACCGGCTGTAACACTCCTTAATCTGTGTGATCCTAATAAAATCGTCCCTGAAAGCCATCTGAATTTTCCGAATGGTGTCCACCTGGCTGTCTCTCACAGTTTCTGGAAAAATTTGATGCAGCAAAGCTCCAAATCGTTCAGACATTTTACTCGCAATAAAAATCCGACAAGGGGGGTGGACCACTGCTCACACAAAGCCTGCTCACAGGCGAATGACGCAACCGACAGGCGTGAAAAAACTCACGCATGCGCACGAAGGTTCAAGCTTGGCTGATGCAATCACACGTGATTCTAATCCATATGGTTTTTGCAAAAAATAAAAAGGTCGGATAGTTTTCTAACAGACCTCGTATGTCCGCAACAGTAGGCAACAGCAAATACCTGTGACAAGAATGTGCCTCTTAGGACTGAAGTAACCCAACCTTCTAACTAGCTTATAGTGCTACATGTTGGAGAGACACAGTGATCATACTGAAAAGACAGCACCTCAAAGGTCAGGTAAGTTAACCAGCAAGTGAGGAGAAGTTCTGATGTAAACTTTAAGCTCATGGTCTAAATGTAGTAGAGTCATCAAACAATTGTCAAACAGCCAAGAAATACATTGTGGCAGAATGTAATGTTAGAAGATGGCAAACCCAAAAAAGACCATATTAAAAATGCTAACAGTTAGAAAAGTTGATCATGGTTCTAAAAGCAGTGTTAGTGTCAGTGTCAGTATGTGGTTGAAAAAAGAAGTGAGTTGGTGCTGACAAAATGTGCTTTTATTGTATTTATTAGCATCATTTTCAAATAAAAGCATTGTCATAGAAAAAAAGGTGGGTGGGGACTATTTGATAATCAGCCACTTTATATTTGGAACAATTCGGTACATTTTCAGGGAAAGGGATGGTGATTGTGGCGGTGGTGGGGGTGGTGGGGGTGGCGGTGTATGTGTTGTGAAGAAAATGAGGGTTATTTACTTGTGAAATCATTGGATTATTCAGTTACAGGGATTTTGATCTGACATTTCCTGCGAGGCTCAGTCAGATTAAAATATTTTCTCTTCCTGATGAAACAAGTCTGTAGGCCATTGGCAGAAAATGTCAGCTTTGTAATGCTAAGTATGTGCTTTATTTCACAAAATGCCTCTGTTAACCTGCTCAACACCACTTCTCTTCTGTAGCCTGCTGTTGTCTCACCTTTTTAGGATTGTGTGTGTGTGTTTTTTGTGGTTTTACTTTTGATTTTTCAGTGCAGACTGTTTAAGCACTCAGGATGGGTCATGTGATTGTATTCTTTCTCGGTTCCCTCAGTCTGTTTAATTTTTTTGCATTTTCTTTCTCACTGGCTCCAGCGGCATCGGTGTGCTCTGTATGTCATTTCAGCTTCAGATCCTCTCTGTGCACTGGCTTTTCTCTCCTGCTCGGTCTCTGTGCTGCAGCTCTGACCACTGCTGTGTGACTTGTATGACATCAGTGATTCGGCTCACCTTTTCCTCCTCCACTTTGACTGTGTGCGATTTATCTCTGCCTTATGTTTCATGCTCTCATGCTCTCCTACTGCTCGCACCGGGAATGGGCGCCAGCCCTCTTGATGTTTACTCAAATGTGTTTCATTGGTGGTGCTGTGCTAGATGAACAGAATGCACTCGTATGCTGTATGTATTCATTGGATTATGACTTCCTATTTTCTTGCTGTGTATTTTTCTCTCTCTGTCTTTAAGTGTTTATGCTGCAGCATTGCTTTATGAATAGCTTTTGTGAATGCCCCCCCCCCACCAGGCTGGTCCCCTTTTTGATTTGAAATGATTTGTCAACTTCAGGGAGAAAAATAGACATTAATCTGGGCTTCCTTTGCTTCAAAGCCCCACTTCAGCTGTAGATCAACCTTCTTCCACAAACCACGCCTCATGTCCAACTGAAGGAATGCCTCTCTGGTCTCCCCCCGCCCCCCACCCCTGTAGGGAATGGTTGCTTGGTTCCACGCCTGTCCCTGGTTGTGTTGCTCTGACCTGTCTCTCTCTTTGGCCACAGCGATCTAGACAGAGACTTTTGGAATAACAATGACAACAGCACAGTGCAGCAGAGGTGGAGCTCCTATCCGCCCAAGGAGTTCGTACTAAACATTTCTCCTTATGCCCCATATGGAGATCCTCGCCTTACACTCAAGTGAGTCTTGGTCCAAGGCCGGTAAGAGACTTCCCCCTGTGCAGGGCTGTAATGAGGCAGGGGCACAGTCACTTTGTTCTGTTCCACTTGTTTCCCTTGCTATTTCATTCCTCGGTTCATCACATCATCCCTGTAGGGGTGTCCAACTAAAATTGAATTGGGGGGGGGGGGGGTGCAGCACAAATAGTCTGTCAGGGGGTAATGACTCCAGTGCTCTTATGTAATGCCTCTTGACAATGTGATAACTGAGAAAAGCAATATCCTCCATGCAGATTAGAAAAAATGCTTAAAAAAAACTAAACAAAGAGCTTCTGCACAGGTTGTAACTGAGGGCTTGTTTTTACTTCTGTGCTGCTGCGCGTCTGTGTCACCTCAGGCCAACGCAAAGAAACTATTTAGCTATTTAGCCAATGCATCGGTATTGACCAGACTCAAATGGGTGACCCACTGCTTAGGTCATTCTAACAGTTACAAGGCTTTTACAGAGCTTTGCAAAGGTGAAGAAACAGAAAACAGGAATTCAAAACAACATGACATAATAACAAAAGAATATGTATTTGATAAGAAGTCCATGCAGGCGGTTATGTCACAGACAGGGATCATCCAGCAGTCCTCATGCTGTCAGTGGTCAGCTGGTGCTCCCTCACAATGAAAGTGATACTTCTCACCTGCCTGTCCCAAAGTTACTACTCATTTGACACATTTTACCCAAGGCTGCTTGAATTTACTGCTACAGTCAGATGATGATATGCAGAGCAGATAGATCAGGGTGATAATTAGTTGGGCTACCAATATGTAGACGTGGAATCAATTGTAGGCCTGAGTTCGATTGGAAGTAACCTTCATTGGACTGGCATGTTTTCAAGGAGAAGTTGTCAACTCTTATCCACTTCACACTTTGCAATCTGGGGAGAAGCACTGGCACCAACAAGCCTCAGGAACAATATAGGACTTACTTCTCCCTGGGACTGGAGTTGAACCACAACATGTTACAATGTGCCACCCTCTAGAGCAGCATGGTGGTGCAAGCGTTGGGTCACTTGTTCAAGGCCACCCATGCCCCATTCTCCATGTACATCTGGAGTTGAGCCAGGAGGGGTATCTCACATAAAACGTGTGTCAAATCAGTGTGCGACCTGTGTTGGGTCTCCTGTGGTGACCCTGAGCAAAAAATCAGAAGCCAAAAGAACATTTTATCCTCCCATAAGAGACACCATGGGGTGCTAGACTAACATTCTGAAAACTGTTTTCACTCTGGGCCAGCATTTTAGATGCTGCCAACGTGCAGAAGTAATAACATTAGTTTAGAGGAATGGCTCAGCAAGAGTTTTGATAGCTTTAAGTCATATGTAGATAACTTTTTATAAATGTGAAGTGCATACCATAACCCTTTTGAGTCAAACGAACAGCAGAACAAGAAGAAGGATAAACAGACTGCGATTATTACAGTAATAATCTTTTTTATGTTTTTGTGATAAATTCTCACATCGTTAAATGGATCTCAGTTAAATTCTTCGCCACCTTGTCAGTGTGTAAACGCCCTTTAGGCAGCTTACTAAATGTTTAATGTGAAATAAAAGCTACACTTTTATCCAGTTATATTGCAGCTTTGCTATAAAATTAAAGAATTACTGGGAAATAACATTTTTCTTTGCTTTTGTCTGCTGCAGTGTTGCAACAGTGGATCTAGTATGTATCCACATGTTGTTTTGTTTACTCCAGATGCGCTTTCTAATGTGCATGGAGAATGGGGTACAGGGGGTTGTCTTGAAACAGGAAAAACAATAAAATGGGATAATTTGAAAAAGAAGGATTAATTTGGACTAGTTTTAATAGTATACAAATAATGAATGCTGATGAGTTCAATGGTGAAAGATGGAACGTACCATTTTTCACCTCATGAAATATTTGTACCATTGAAAGGATGAAAAAAGCATTCGTTATTTGTTTTATATTGCACCAAAAATAGATCCTTGTCATTTGATGTGTTATTAATTTCTATACAACAGAAAAGGGACTTACATTTTGGTGTTCGTCATTGGTGCTTTGACTTCAAGAGTCCAACACGAACTTTAAATTGGAGTCCAAAGTTGTTCTCAGTCAACTTGCAAAAAAGAATTCTGACAATGTAGTCTGTGATGCCGTTTCGTGTACAGGCTTCCATCTGCGTTCCTCACTCTAGCGAAAAAATCGCGCCAGAAATTTGTCCATCTTTTCATCCTAACTTCATCCTTCATCCTTATGGCGTGGTGGATTTATTTTTTTGTGTTACAATTATTAGCAGCTTCAGTTAGCTCCTTCAAATCATTGTCTGCCACCAAAACAAACTCTGCCATGTTTAGCTAAATAATGTGAGCATGCGCGGTGATCGGGGCGTGCAATAGCACATTTCATATAGCACCAACATTGCACACTAAAAAGAACTATTGTAAATGAAACACAATGGCGAACAGTATGAATAGTGCATGTCACGTGACATACAAGCCACCAATCAAATGACAAGGATCCACTTAATATGTGATCAGCAACTCTGCTCCCCCCACCCCCCACCCCGAGGTGCCCGTTTTATATAATGCAGGGCTTTTATACAATGCACATCTGTTCCTGCATGTTTTTTCAACGCTCCACTCAGAGCTAATTAACTCTGTCATGAGTTGCTGGGAAACACCAGAAGAGCAGGTAGACATGCAAATATGTAGGGCAGGTGGCCTCCAGGAACAAATTTGGGCAGATCTGATATAATGCTTATCCTGAAGACAAAAGCTTTTTATGTGGTGGCACTGGTCATTGAAAAAAAAAAAGCCTGTGTCACTTCTTCAAACTGTTGTAGGCACAGTGCGTGTTTATTGCTGTATAATGTGATTTCCATCAGCATTAGCAATAACAGCAATAACAACCTCTTATGAGCACACCGTGAGCCACAAATGGTTACACATAATGTGTTTGGGGAATGTGATTGTGGGAAATGTCATGCACACACAGCATCCCTAACACAGCCCCGTTAGCTTAGCGGGTTACTCCGGCCATTACTCGTCACCTCTTAATGAACACAGAGGTGCACAATCAGATGCCCCCCATTCCTTACAGCCCTGCCACTCCAACTAACTCCTGACTGCTGACCTCTCACCTCTCTCCCATGGGGTGTAACCATGGAGACGGACAACCCTTGTAGACCCCGTCTTCAAAAAGACACGCGTCTGCTTTAACCTGCCTTCTCTGTGGTCTGTGTATCTCCCTGTCCTTTCCTTATCCGCGATACTAAAACTACCGCTTGCTGTTGAGGAGGGTTGACCGTTACACCAGGTTGCAGTGTGATGCCAGTGTCCACCTGTGGTTTACATCCATCCGTGGCTTCTCTCTCTGATCCCCATCAAATCTCTGATGTGTAGTAAGCTAAAATTGTAGCACTTGAACTGCATCTTCTCTCTGTCACATTGGAAGATAACGTACTATTACTGTTTTTTCTGGGCACTCATTTAAAAAAAGAAGAAAAATGTGCTCGTAAGTTCGTACCAGAGGGCTGCAAGTGCAGACATCCCGTCTGATAAAGCTTCTAATAACTGGTCATCGTTAACAGACCTAGCTGTTGACGAATTTGTGTTAAATTGCCCAGAGAAAGGACGCAGTACTGTGCTTTGAATGTGGTGGATATCTGGATTACTGTCTAAAAACTCTGCCTGAAGATGACGGCTGGCTGCTGATCTCTGGAAACCGCCTTTAGACTCTGGCAGGGCTTCTGTCTCAAGAAATTCATTTTCTGACACCCTCAAGCTTGTCATTTATTGTCTATAAAGCCATTTTTCCAATATATCCTGCGCTCACATCCTTTTTCTTCTCACTTTGACTTCTGTAATGGTGAAATGGATTTTATATGTGTTTTATACACACACACACACACATATATATATATATATATATATATATATATATATATATATATATATATATATATATATATATATATATATATATATATATATATATATATATATATATACCTAAAATTCATATTAGAGAGTGGCACGTCCCCAAATAGACATGAAGTCAAATCAGGTTTAACACTTAAACAAAGAAGATTTCTTGGCTATGAAACTGTCAGAGTGCAACTCTGGCTTCCACTGCACTGCAAAGTGTATCTGATGATTAGAATTATTACGTCCTCCAAGGACGCAATAATATCATTGTCCTTTATTTATGTGTCTGTCTGTCTGTTCGCAGGATTACATCAAAACTACTGCACAGATTTTGACAGATAGATATTAGGCCGAAGGCTCCATTAAATTTTGGAGGTGATCCGGATTCTGGATCAGGATTTCAATTTGTGTGCTTCACTTTGTCGGATTTTGAGGATTAGGAAAATTACTTAACGGATTGGAGTTGATCTGGATCCGGATCCAGATTCTAGATTAGGATTTCACTTTGTAGACTTTTAAGGATTACGCCAAAACTACTACACGGATACGACATCACGATATAAAACCAAGATCACAGAGACACTGTTTTGTTTCAGCTTGTGAATTAAATATCAGATTGCAACATCTTGATCAGTCGGACCATGTTAGATCAGTATGAAATTATTGCATTGTGTTGTGGAATCCAAACCAGGTAAAGTCCAGGTCACGATGTAAATCACATATCTTTTATTTTGAGTACTTGTCAACCCTTGGTGGAGTTCACAAATCTCCGATTGCTCTTGTTAATAATTAATGAGGGGGCACTTTAACATCATTTAACTGCAACGCCGCTAACAAAATTAAATGACTCAACTTACCTACATGATCGCATTTCTTTAGTGGAAAATTCAGTCTTTTTTGTTGCCTTTATGCAATCCTTTACGTGCCCACTGTCTGTGGCAGACATTCATTTGATGTCTTATGTCCACTCAGCCAGCTTTACGGGCACAGTGTTGCCAACTCCTCAGTATGAAAAGTAGCTATTGGCTGTCCTAAAAGTCACCAGAAGTCGCTAAATGACGTCATCATGTAATTTGCTAATTATTTGAATGATATGACGTCATCACAGACGCTGTAGGAAAAAATGTTGTGGGACAGATTATTGAATACATTATTAGCTTTTTAATATTGTTTGGTAAATTACATATTCATAAATGTAGAGTATTGAAATGGAATTCACACGGACTTCTGCCGGAATTTGAACAATATATAAGCAGTATTAAGCTTATAGACTTTCCCAAATGCCCTAAAACTGTCACGCTCTATAGTAAGGAATTTTTTGAAGACAATTAATGTTAAAGAATGCCTTTTCTTTTGTTATTGTAGAATTTTTTTTCTATCTCTTTGTGGCCTCGTCTTTTGTTAGTTTGCTGTTTGTTTTACTGTTAATGTATTTGCTGGAAAAAAATGTTGTGATAGACCAAAAAAGTGAGTAAAAACAGTTTAACAATATTGAACTACAAATAAACCTGATTGTTGGTTTGTTTGTTTGTTTATTTTGTCATTAAAATTGGCGTAATCCTGCATACGGAACATTTTCAGTGCTTTAAATCCCACACAATGAAGTAAGACCTTCGCACTTTTCCAGGCTGGCAAGGACAAGTCAAACTGGCTGAATGGAGGAACCCCATGTGACATTACAGAAATCAATATTCCTGTAGGACTACAAATTCTGAGCTTTTCAAGCACCAGATGAAATCATGCTAAATTCCCCATGTTTTATTGCTTAGTATCTCAAAAATAAAACACAGTACACCAATATTTCCCTTTAACATTAAACGTCAACCACATTAAAATGTGAAAGGTAGATAAAAACTGGTTTGGCACTACATAACACGTTTAATAGTAATTACTTTATTTGAGAAAGAATTTAAAATTTACTATTTTATTTTTAAAATCTGGTCCTTCAGTGTTAAAATCTTTATGAAAAACTTAATGAAACAAAGATTTTTACATTTAACAAAGCCTTGCCTGTGTTTAAATAATGATTGTTAAAATTTAAACACGCCTGGAGTTCATGAGTCCTCTGGCTCAAACAACACAGTCACAGTTTAACCGTGTTTCCATGACTGTTAAGTTGTGTCTTAATGTGAACATAACTTTATCATTAGTTTCATCTGTTAGAAAAGTATTTAACAGGTGTGTTGACTCAGCTCAGCCAAAACAGGAAAAAGACGGAGCTATGATCATTACAGCCTTAGTGCTGCAGTATTGATGTAAGCTGCAGATTTCCTGAAATGATTATTGATTTCCAATTTAATGGATATTTGGCATTACTTTTTGTTATTTTTGTCAACATTACTGCCCACCCCTATAGTATTTTTAATAATAAAAAATAGACCTCTGACTCTAATATGCTCTTAAAGCAACAGCAGACAGACAGCAGGGAAATCATTTCTTGTGTCAGATTCTCTGGAGATCAGCAGCTTTCAGTCTGTGTAATGACGCTGGGTCTCATTTCTCTAACAGCTTACCTGCCCTCTGTGATCAATAACCATATTTTAAGGTATATTGAATTCAAGGTTCAGCAGTATCATTTATCAACCTAGTAATAATAATCTTAGAAAAAATGGGCATAGTGAACTGAAATGCTTCATTCTCAAATGTATGCATCAACTTCAGTGAATTATCATCTCTTATCTTACACATTATTTTCACCATCTGATATATTTGAGATGAAAAGCTGTCAAACATTCTGTGGCTATATTTCTTATGACTTGGTCAAAAACAAGCTTGAAATGTGACTGCAGTAAAATCCTGTAAGTGCTTGTGGTGATTTACAGCACCTTTTTAATTTATATGTCCTTGCATTTCATAAAGACTTTCACCTTGTGAATGGGCTTCATGAAGGAGGTGATGGCTCGTGATGTGACTGTTGCTTCACAAAATGCTATCCTGTAGTGATGATTGATGACTTATCCACATGAATTGTCAGGTCAGATGGGCAAAATTCAGCTTTCAAAGGGACTTGGAAGCGTAGTGCCCCGTTCTCCTCTGAGGTGACACTCCTCTGCCTGTCATGTGTGCCTCACATTTTGCACCTCCTGGAGCATGAGCACCATGCATAATAATGAAATGTAGTCATGTCACCAGAGGGCACTACTGTGCTTTTATTTTTGATCACCATTACTTTCAAAGTAGATGTGACATTTTAAACCTAAAAGCAGCTTTAAAAGGAGAGTGTTGTCGCAGTCCTATGAAACCTCAAACCCCGTTGTACAAATGTTGTACAACCCCAATTCCAGTGAATTTGGGACGTTGTGTAAAATGTAAATAAAACAGAATACAGTGATTTGCAAATCCTCTTCAACCTATATTCAGTTGAATACACCACAAAGACAAGATATTTAATGTTCAAACTGATAAACTTTATTGTTTTTGTGCAAATATTTGCTCATTTTGAAATGGATGCCTGCAACACGTTTCAAAAAAGCTGGGACAGTGGTATGTTTACCACTGTGTTACATCACCTTTCCTTCTAACAACACTCAATAAGCATTTGGGAACTGAGGACACTAATTGTTGAAGCTTTGTAGGTGGAATTCTTTCCCATTCTTGCTTGATATACAACTTCAGTTGTTAGTTGACAGGTCTGGACTGCAGGCAGGCCAGTCTAGTACCCACACTCTTTTACTACGAAGCCATGCTGTTGTAACACGTGCAGAATGTGGCTTGGCATTGTCTTGCTGAAATAAGCAGGGATGTACCTGAAAAAGGCGTTGCTTGGTTGGTAGCATGTGTTGCTCCTAAACCTGGATGTACCTTTCAGCATTGATGGTACCATCACAGATGCTGGCTTTTGAACTTTGCACTGGTAACAATCTGGATGGTCTTTTTCCTCTTTTGTCCGGCGGACACAACGTCCATGATTTCCAAAAACAATGTGAAATATGGACTCATCAGACCACAGCACACTTTTCGACTTTGCGTGTGTCTATTTCAAATGAGCTTGGGCCCAGAGAAGGCGTTTCTGGATGTTGTTGATGTATGGCTTTCGCTTTGCATGGTAGAGTTTTAACTTGCACTAGTAGATGTAGCGACGAACTGTGTTAACTGACAATGGTTTTCTGAAGTGTTCCTGAGCCCACGCGGTAAGATCCTTTACACAATGATGTCTGTTTTTAATGCAGTGCCGCCTGAGAGATCAAAGGTCACGGGCATTCAGTGTTGGTTTTCGGCCTTGCTGCTTATGTGTACAAAGTTCTCCAGATTCTCTGAATCTTCTGATTATATTATGGACTGTAGATGATGGAATCCCTAAATTCCTTGCAATTGAATGTTGAGAAACATTGTTCTTAAACTGTTGGACTATTTTTTCACACAGTTGTTCACAAAGTGGTGATCCTCGCCCCATCTTTGCTTGTGACTGGCTGAGCCTTTTGGGGATGCTCCTTTTATACTCAATCTTGACTCTAACCTGCTTCCAATTATATGTTCTTTGAGCATTCATCAACTTTCCCAGTCTTTTGTTGCCCCATTCCAGCTTTTTTGAAATACGTTGCAGGCATCCATTTCAAAATGAGCAAATATTTGCACAAAAACAAAAAAGTCTATCAGTTTGAATATTAAATATCTTGTCTTTGTGGTGTATTCAATTGAATAAAGGATGAAGAGAATTTTCAGTTCATTGTATTCTGTTTTTATTTACATTCTACACAACGTCCCAACTTAATTGGAATTGGGGTTGTAATTCAAATTTTCCTTCATACTTCTGTTGATAATCATTGGTCACAGAGTAGAGATTGACTAATTAAAATATTTCAGATTCCATTTTAAATAAATTGTAAACAAACAAACACAAAACCCAGTGGGTAAATATTTTCTGGTTTACCGCAGTCTAGCATTAGGGGTCTCCAATTGGTTCAGAATGCTGCAGCCAGGCTTTTGACACGAAGCAGAAAGTTCGACCACATTACACCCATTTTGGTATCCCTTCACTGGCTTCCTGTCCCAGTGAGATCAGATTTTAAGGTTCTGCTACTAATCTATAAAATTATTCATGGACTGGCACCTCCCTGCGTAGCTGACTTAATTAAACCTTACGTACCGGCCTGGGCTTTACGTTCTCAGTGTGCAGGACTACTTTGTGTCCCTAAGGTGAATAAGAAGTCTACGGGTCACAGAGCTTTCTCTTATCATGCCCCTGTTCTGTGGAATGATTTCCCTGTGTCAATAAAACAGTCAGATTGTGTGGAGATTTTCAAGTCCAGACTTAAGACGCACTTATTTTCCCTTTCATATGGCTAGCATACTGGTACAGTTTTGTGTTACGCTTTTTGCTCTTTTAATTAATTTATTAGTAATTGGAGCGGGCTGCGGCCTCAACTTTACCTAAATTCTGGGGTCTTTTAGTGAAGTTTAGGGCTAGTGGCCGGCGATCACCTTAGTATTTCTCTGTTTTTCTTGTTGTTTAATGCTGGCAAATTATACAGTATTTTTTGTCTTTCTGATGACTGATTCTGTTTTTTCTCTCTGTTTAAGGTGCAGGTCCATCCAGAGATGGGAGTTGTATTCGTGTTGGCGATCCTCCTGTCCTGTGCGCCAATAACATTTCTTGTATATTCGTCCGTGAATTGTTCTGTGAATTGTTCTGTAATTTATGTTTGCAGCATGGCCCAAGCAGAGGGTCACCCCTTTGAGTCTGGTCTGCTTGAGGTTTCTTCCTCAGAGGGAGTTTTTCCTTACCACTGTTCCTCTGGGGGTTGGTAAGGTTAGACCTTACCTGTGTGAAGTGCTTTGAGGCAACTCTGTTGTGATTTGGCACTATATAAATTAAAATAAATTGAAATTGAAATTAAATCCACTATAATTGAGCCAATATTCCCCAAAATAAAAATACTTAAAATATATACTTTAAATTTTAAATTAATGAAATACATAAACTCTCCCAAGAAACAATAGGTAACTTTTTTGTAGGTTTTTTTAGTTATAGTATTTATGAAATATGACTTGATACATAAAATATACTTTGTTATGACCACAGACAATAACTCTGGTTATAATTTCAGTCTTTCCTTTGAGCAGTTATTTGGAAAAATCTCAAGTCAATCATCCGGGCATTTAACCTCGAGCGGCGGTTTTTCTCTGTGAAAACATTGCAGAGCTCCATACAAATACATGTAATTTGATCACTTTTCAAAGGGGTCAGACTCATCAATAAAGTCAATTTAATGTACAATGGTTCATTTCAGATCAGCCTGGTGTATAAATCTCACTGTTGGAGGCAATGAGAGCTGTTATCTGGCTGTTAGAAGCAAATTAGAGACATTAAAAAACCGGCTGATTTCAATCGAACAGCCATACAGCCCGAGCGTGTTTTCACCGGGAAAAACCACCCCTCGAAGTTAACTGCCTGCATACCGACCTTGAGAATAATGTGAAACATGTTCCAAGGTCCTTCTAAATTATATATATTTAATTTAGTTCCATTTCATAATTGGTAAATACTGTCACTGTATTGCAGCACTCTTTTTTTTTTTTATTTTAGCTAAAACTTACAGTATTTATGTGGTCTAAATGACTTGGTGCTACCTTGGTGTTAAGTGCGTTAGCAAGTATTGAATCCCTCCATTGTGAGCAACAGAATTTATAATGTGCCTAAAATACATACATACATGTTAAAATAAATACATGCTTAGCATATATGCATAGCTATTAGCATCAAAACTAGCATAATGGGCTAACGTTAGCATAAGATGACTGAGAGCTTACATTTTGATCAGTGGGACTTATAATGCACTTAAAAATTGTATTTAGTTTCAGTTTTGCTATGAAAATTCTTACTGCACATCTTTAGGTAATTTTACAGATTTTCAGGAAAAAAGACAATCTAACCATGAGTGTTTTATGAGTTTTTGCTGGACTAACTAACTAACTAACTAATAGATTTGGGCCGTAGAGAATTATGATATAGATTTGACAGCTGTAATTGTGCTTCTACAAAGTCAAATCTCACTTCAGGTGAAATCCCAAAAGCGTCATTACTCCTTCATGAGGCTCTCCAGTACAAATAATTTGTCTGCTGTATTGCTTCAGATTTCCACCACTAAACTGATTGTTATAGTCGTACAATGGGAATCCAAATGACCAAAAGAATGAGAGAAGAAGAGCTAAATGACCAGCTTCCACGTGCTGTTACTGCTCGTGAACGCTGGCGGCTACACGTCACTCCTCCAGGCTTGAAGGAGTGACTTCTTTCTGGTTTTCCACCCTCCACAGGCTCCCTGTAGATTCTTCTCCTCTTCCTCACTGCTGTCCCTCCCATTCCTGCCTTTCTTCACACTGGACTGACCTTTTCATCTGCCTGCCTGTCACTTGTCCTGGAAATTTAGGCCTGCCCCCTCACACACACACACACACACACACACACACACACACACACACACACACACACACACACACACACACACACACACACACACACACACACCACTAATCTGCTTCACCTCCTTAGCCAAACTCAATCTGTTTTCCTGTGTGCATGTGTGTCTGTCCTCCTCACACTCTGTGGTCTTTTTTTCTCCTCTGCCTGCTGTTGTTTTTTCCTCCCTCTCTGTTCCCTCTCTCTCCACTGTGGTATCGACATGCCCTGCCTCGCTGTCTCACAGTGGGGCAGTGTTGGGGGGGCAGAAGGGGGCAGCAACAGGGCGTGGGGATGATGGGGGGGTTCCTTATCCCAGTGACAGCATGAAGAGCGTGGTGACCAGGGGAGTGAAGGTGGGGAAGTGGCAGACTGTCCACGGCCACTTGCACTCCGGAGGACTCAGACCCAACAAGTGAGTTCAGAACCAAACAGGTGGGAAGGAGCATGATGGGGCAAAAAAAAAAAAGAAAGAAAGAAAAGAAAAGAAATGCAATTGCTATGTACATTTTTTTTTCTATTTATTTATTTTTGAAGTTGTGATTTCAAAAGCAACTATGATACCTCAATACATCACTGACCTCATACAAATTTACTCTCCGGCGCGTGCTCTGAGGTCTGAGGGCCATTTCCACCTTGTGGTACCCAAGACGAGACCTAAAACCAGGGGGGACAGGGTTTTCTCTGTGGCTGGCCCCAGACTTTGGAACGCTCTGCCCCTCCATGTCCGAACAGCCCCCACAGTGGAGTGTTTTAAGTCTCGTCTGAAGACCCACTTTTATTCTCTGGTTTTTAACACTGAGTGAGTTGTGTGGTCCTCTGTTTTATTGGTTTTGTTTTTATTTTGGTAGATTTTATTGGTTTTATCTTTTGTATGCTGTATGTATGTATGTATGTATTTATTTTGCACATTTTAGTTATTTTTATTGTTAATTTTCTTATTTTTAATTTATTTCTTGACTTTTGGGGTTTTATCTATCGTGATTCTATTGTATGTGCAGCACTTTGGAACGTCTTTGTTGTTGTTGCTATATAAATAAAGTGGATTGGATTGGATTGGATGATTGCAGTACTGTGCAAAGACACTACACAGTAAATTTTGCTGACTAAAATATACTCTGCCAAGATGACATTTGGTCTCAGTCCAAATAGAATTAAATATACTCTATCGCAGGGTAAAATCAACTCTATCATGCTGTGAATGACTCTTACTGGAGTTGAAAGATGTGATTTGACACGACGGACATGACTGTTTGGACTGGGACCAAATGTTATCCTGGCAGAGTATATTTTACTCTGCAGAATTTACTGTGTAGGCCTGGACAACTCCTCGTTTTTGCAGAAAGCAAAGACAAAAATAAGGATCATTTTCTACACAGCAGTGTTTGTTTAATTTGCACAGTGATGAAGTTAGCGCTGTTCCTGTGTTTATGGAATCTGCGTTGTACACTCAAACTCACAATCACAGAGGTCAAAATCCAAGGGGTGTAGCATCTTTCACAAGAGCGTCTTTTGGTGTTAAGGAGGGAGGTTTACTCACAGGACATCACCTGCTGGCTACTGTTTGACTCTCCCGCCCCCAAATGATACTTCCATCCAGGTCACAGCACCAGTGGAACCTGGATTGTGTTTGTTTCTCACGAGTCAAAAACCCGCAACCTCTGGTACGAGAAGCATCTCACTGGTATGCCTTTTTGGCATCAGCCAGAGAGGTTTACTCACTGCATAGCAACTTCTGACCACTGTTACACTCATGTGATTATCACCAGTTCAAAGTCAAAATTACTCTTTTGATAGGGTTAAGATACTGGGCCCTATTTTACAGAGCATATCTCATTTCAGTTAGTGCTATCTTTAAAAAAATGATATACCACATTATGAATCATTTCTTCTAAGTCTTTAATTTGTGGGGGCCGATATAGTCGATATAAAGGTAAAATAAGCCAGAGTGTGTCAGAAAATGCACAACATATTAATAGCCATTTTATCCATGATTATAAATTGATACAATAATTATAATTGATTATAATCATTTTGTAATGTCTGGAGCCAACTTTTATGCCGTGTTCACACCGGGCGCGATCAGACGCTACAAATTCGCGGGGGTCGCGTGGCGACGGACGCACCACCATCGCCCAGTGTGTCGCTCTGCTTTTGCTGCAAAAATTCGCCCCGGTGTGTCATCAAATAGGAGGAGCTTCCATTCCGCTTGCCGGCTCCGGTTGTCAGTCAAGTTAACATGACGGACCTTGATCACATGGAGCGAGTTGTTGTGGAAAGCTGACAAATGTCATGAGACGTTCCCAATTCAGGGAGTATCATTATTTGCTGCAGGAGCTGCGTCTGGATGACGGCTGCTTTCAGTGGTCCTTCCGCCTCTGTGGGACCCAGTTTGAGGACCTCCTGTCCCGTTCACGCGCGCACATGTAAGCAATTAAAAAAAAAGAAACTCTGCTGCCTGCTGTGGGGCTGCAGCTCGCTCTTCCCCCAAAAGCTCTGTCATAATTGTGTTTAGAAACCAGTCACCATTTGTTCTATTATACATCTGTGTAGTTAAATAATAAAATATTCTCCACAGACGATTCGCTCGCGTGCACGTAAAAAAGAAAAAAGAAAGAAACTCCGCTCCCCCTGCAGCCCCACAGCAGGTGTGGGGCTGCTGCTTGCTTCAAAAACTCTGTCATAATTGTGTTTAGAAACCAGTCACCATTTGCTTTATTATACATCTGTGTAGTTAATAAGTAAAATAATCTCCACTGACGATTCGCTCGCGCACGTAAGAAAGAAAAGAAGAAACTCCGCTGCTTGCTGCTCCTCGCTCTTTCCCAAAAAACTCTGTCATAATTGTGTTTAGAAACCAGTCACCATTTGTTTTATTATACATCTGTGTAGTTAATAAGTAAAATAATCTCCACTGAGGATTCGCTCGCGTGTGCATGTAAAAGAAAAAGAAAAAGAAACTCCACTCCCGCTGCTGCGGTGCTGCTGCTCGCTCCAAAAACTCTGTCATAATTGTGAAATAAAGGACAAAAGAGACATGTCCTGCTCACAGGCTGCTACCAGATACAGGACATCTTCAGTCAAACGACTGCGACGTGATGTGACGCAATATCGTGCCAATCGCTCAAAATTGCTTCACTTGCATCGCTTCATTCACGTCCATCGCGTCGCGCTGCGTGACTTGGTGCCAAAATGCGTCATTCCATAGGGATTACATGGCAACCTGTCGCTGCTGTCGCTCACGTCGCGCCCGGTGTGAACGCGGCATTAGTTTTCCGAAGGTCATTGTGCTGCACCTGCGGCCAGCGCATCAATTTGGGTTAGTTTATGTATTCAGACCACCCCCATCAAATTCTTCTCATGCTGTGTTACCTGTATTTTCTCCACTCTTTCCGTGAGGTGTGTACACAAAACACTTCCACTTCTCCCTCAAAAGTTTTATCCATAGGAAAACTTTCCAGTTTATAAACACCATGACTGGTTATGATGGACCCTCCCAAAACACACCTGTTCACCACTTTGATGTATTCACCATCAAGGTCGACAAAAATCACTGATTTCGAGCTGCAAAAGCTCGAGCTGGTTTTCCCATTCCTTTCAATGAGGGGTGGAAGTTGGGGGTCTGAGGGGAGCCGTCCTTCACTTGATGTCACAGAAGCAAACATTTCTCACAGGCTCACATTTCCGAGCATTTATCAGCGGCAGATGAAATCAAGCTAATTTCCCCATGTTTATGACTCAATTTCTCAGGGCATATGGCACCAAAATAAAATGCAAAACAGCACCATTTTTATAATTCTTTGTTTATTTAGAATAGTCAGCTCATTTGACATTTCATTTACCGGAGATATGAACTTCAATGGCAGGTAGAAAAATGACCTGCAAAGTAGGCGGAAAACCATTTGCCACATGCCTATTGCTATTTAAGAGGCAAGAACGCAAAACCAGGCATTGGGCACAAAGGAGTTTTGTTGTGAACCTGCTTATGTAAGTTGTGTCTGAGTGTTAAATTTGCACAACCACACCTCATTTTTAGACCGACATGCACTTTTGAGTACAAGCTGTATGGTGTATTAGACAACCCTGGCACTAGATATAAAAAGACAACAGTGTCCATTAAAAACTAGCAGTGTCACCTGCACTAGGCTGGGTCTCAGGTTGGGCCCCTAAACTCTGGAATAGTGTTAATTTTCCAATACTTGCAGTTACTTTATAATATAAAACAGTATGTTTTCAACACTATTGTGATACTTTTACACTGTTGAGACAGTGTGATTTTTTTTTAACCATTGTTTATAGGAACACAGACAAAGGCCTCAGGTTGGGTTTAAGTCCACAACATATAGTCTGAAGTGGCTACTACAGCCTAGCAAAAAACAAACAAACAAACAAAAAAAAGGCAAACACCAGAGTACTTAAGACTTTTTGCACAGTACTGTTGCTAAGTGATTCAATATTGATGAGTCAGATAGAATACACGAGGTGTGAAGGTGAGCGTGTGGGCAGGGTGTGACATCTGAGAGGCTAAAAAGTTGTGACTTGTGTTAAAACCAACTGGCTCAAACTCTCATTTGCCACAGTCAGCTCAGGTGCACACCACAACATACTGTATGATCCTGCCGGAGAATGTGATTTATTTATGGGAGAAACTGCTCTGCTTGCAAGTACTTACAAAAACATAGTACAAAAATAGCCCATTCTGACATACTGATACACTTGGTGTGTGTTTGTGGGGGGATGGGGGGAGGGGAGCGTCACGTACTGCGTTTCCATGACTGCATGCACTCCACATGCATGCACTCCACAGCCATGATGCATAAGTGTGATATCCAGCGTGTTGTCAATGAGGTGGTTAATTTTCACTTCTTCCTGATTTTTTTTTTTTTTTTGCACCTTTTTCAGCACCTTGGAGTGTGTGATTTCTTCCTCCACAACACATCTATGCTCATCACTACTTTCTGTCCTCTTCTCATTCTTCTTTTTGCCCCTTGTCTATAATTGGATTCTATTTTCAGGCTGCAATAAGTGTTGTCGATGTCTCTTGTGCTTGTGTCTCACACCCCATCTTCTGTCCCTGCTCTCCTCCCGCGCTTATCGTCCCCATTGCTCTCCATCTTTCTGTTGAAATGTAAAGACGCTCCTCTTGCTCCCTCTGGTTTTGTGTCACATAATTTTGATTCCCACTTTTTTTAATCTCTTTTATTGTGATCGTCGTGCATAATGGACGTCGCGCTAACATTTTTAAGTTAAATTGTGGTACGTAAAGCTTTCTCATGATCCACTTCTCGCAGTCTGAGAGAGAGGCAGATATATTTAGTGAGGAAATGAAATAAAAAATGGCACTGGGAACATTTTGGAGAAAGGCAACTGGGCTAATTAAACAGCATTTATGTTGGGGAGGAGTAGACACGACCACCTGAGCGAGGGAGGAGGCAGGCAGTAGGACTTGGTTGGCTGTTGGAATGTCTCTCGAGGTACAGCATGTGTTTAAAAGAGAAAGAAGAGAGAAACGACAGGCTATCACAGATGGAAAATGCTGACAGATGAGTAGAGGAAATGGGTGTCTCTCAGCAGAGGCTAAAACCTTCACCAGGAAGGCTCCAATGCTACAAAACCGCGACGCAGACACCCAGGCGCGGTCGCGTAGCGCCGACCCGCTCCACGGCCGTACGGACAGTGCACATTCGACTGCTGCCTGCACGGAACGCGGCTTCACGCAAACTGCATGCACAGACTGGACAGACACGCAGGCCACACGTGCATCCGGCGCAGACTCGCGGGGCGATCTCCCAGCCGGCGCTCTGCTGCCCGGCGCAGCAGTACACTGCGCACAGCGACCACTCAGGCTGCACGTTCTACTGCTATTTCTGCTACTGCTGTTACTGCTGCTGCCTCACGTTGCTGTCTTTTTCTCTTCTCCTTCTTCTGTCTCCACCCCCTAATACTCCTCCCTCTGACTCCTCTGATTTGTCTTCAAATGCCATGCGTCCTGCTCCCACCTCACCCCCGCCATCATCAATTTCTTGTTTGGATGATCTTTCCTGCATCTCTACTGATGTCAACGTGACTTCTGCTGTTCATCCCTGCTGCTGCCCTGTGCCGCCTCGACTCATCCCTGGCGACTCTTTCTCACATTCCCGTGTGTCACCTCCACAATCTACTGACCATATCATCTCTCACCATGGCTCCATTTTTGCATCTTCTGTGGCCTCCTCTTCATCTCACTCCTCCCTGACCTGTGATTCCTTACGCTCTCTCCATCATCCCATCCTCTGCTGGCCGTGGCCTTCTTCTCGGTCCCTTTCCTCCCTACTCCTCTGTCCTCCCAGCTTTGGGGATCCCGTCTTATCCTATGCATCCACTTTGGAGCACGTTCCCACTGGGCCAGCCCGGCCTCGGACGCTGTTGCGCCAGCAGAGTCTTCAGCAGCCTCTCATCCATCCGTCAGCCCCTGTTCTTAGCCAGCCTCCCACCACATCCCAGAGCCTGGGACAGTTGCACACTGCACCTTGCCAACCTGGGGGAGGCGGGGTTGCTGGGAGAGGCGAGGGAGGTGGCACTAATGCTGAGGGTGGGGGGACAAGTACACGAGGTGGCCCAAGGGCTGTACGTGGCGGCCCAGCGGGAGCAGGTGCCTCTCGCTACAGGGGAAGAGGAGCAGGAGGGCGTTCACGTGCCAGTCCTGGCAGTTGGGATTACATGATGGACCAGATCCGAAATCGAGGCCTGGATGTCAAGTCTTTCCTGTGAGTCTGCACCCTCTCTTTGTTTCATTTTAAACCTCCGTTTTTATCTCTGTTAGCACAGTTCATGTATTTGCTTGAAGTACATATTTCTCAGCTCTTTCTGTGTTAGAATTAAGTAACTGAACGTATCGGTGCTTGATAACTGTGATAACTGTTTTGCCTTTATCTTTGTGAATTCCTGTTTTTGCTCCTATACATTTGCACTTCTTTCATTTTAAATCTGATATCAGGGAAGGATGTTAGAATGTTGTTTCAATTTTGTTTACTTTTCAGTATAATGTGTTTGTGTGTTTTTGCTCTTCTGCGTTTCTTCATGCTTGATTTTATAGTTGTCTATATGCATATTATTTGAGTATGTTTGTGTTTGCTGTGTATGGGCTTAATTCTGGACTGCAGCATTGAAAATTTCACAGTACACTGTAGTACAGCCGTTTAGAATCAACACAATTAACCAGATTCATCTGACGACTCTGATGTTTCCAGGCCATCAAAACACAGGTTATTGTGGAGTTATGCAAACAGAAAAACAGAATGTCTTAGAAGATAGCAGATGTTAAAAGAAAAGTAAAATAGGTGTCCATTACAGTGATAATAGATCAATCCCAACCTTACTATGGATGGATATGTGTTGTCATTCAAATATTTTTGAACTTCCATTTTTTTCTATTATCAATAGTTGATTAAAAACTTAAAATTATTTGACATGTATCTGGATACATGGGTCAGTATATAATTCAAGCATGATACTTTTTGTTATGGAATGTTTTGATTTGGTGCAATAGGATATAATCTGATACAATTCTCTGTTTAATATAGACATTCACTTTGGTGAATTAGAATAAACCAAAAGTAATGTTGCTTACTTTATAATACATATTTCATCAAAGACCAGGACCACCTTCAGGTTTTTACTACTGTGCTGCAGCATGTTGGTATTGCCTCTGCTAGTCATTTGTTCACCACTGGGGGCAGCACCACACACACCAGCAGAAAGGACTGCATAGCAGAAGCCCAGTAGAAGAAGAAGCCAGCTGAATTTAACCTATTAGAATATCAATTTCTGTGTGCTGAAGTTCATTTGCATGTTTTGCCATTTGAACTTCTCAATTTTCTTTAGTTTGTTACAATTGAAATTTGTTGTGTAGCAGAGACAAGGCAGCGGTGCATCTGCCAGAAGTGACGTAGACATGCAGTAGTGCATGAGTGAAAACTGGCATCTAACAAGCACTTTAACGCAACATTCTCATGATGTCCTTTGAATGATTTTGAGAGATTGAAGATGCAGAAGTAGCAGCATAACAGCTTCATTCAACCAGTTCTTAATATTAAAACAGGACCATCGACTGGTTCATTGTGGCTGATTTATCCAGGGGTATGCAAATTGATGTAATCATATTGTTTACATTAAATCCAATTTCCAGTTCACATTAGTGACTTGGTACCAGAGGTGGGACTTGAGTCATTCTCAAGTCATGAATCGGCAAGTCTCAAGTCAAGTCTCAAGCAAGCTTGCAGACAATTGGTGGTCATTATGGTAAATGGTAAATGGGTTGCATTTATATAGCGCTTTTCCATCTGCATCAGACGCTCAAAGCTCTTTACAGTAATGCCTCACACTGACCCCGATGTCAGGGTGCTGCCATACAAGGCGCTCACTACACACCCGGAGCAACTAGGGCCCCTAGTGATTTTCTGGTCAGGCTGGGATTTGAACCAAGGATCCTCTGGTTTCAAGCCAAACAGTTTAACCAATATTATAACTTGAGGCTCGAATTGGGACTTGACTTGAAACTTGTGACTTGCTGATTCATGACTTGAGAGTGACTTGCTGTTGACTTCGTCCCACCTCTGCTTGGTACACCCCGATTGTGCAGTTGGCCTAGTGGGCAACCCACATACCATGTACCTGTCTTAGGTCAGTAAAAATGACCAATAATATACAAACAAAAATTGAAATCTGCTAAATATACTTATCAGAGAGGAAGGTGTGGAGTTCTGACCCCCCCCCCCCCCCCAAATGCAGGTATTACAGAAACTGAAAGTTTTTGAGTACAGTTACGAATTCTAGTTGCAAAGTGAAAGTTGCCAAACAAAGATGATGAAGTTGTAAAATTGTGATATTTGTAATATTGGGATGCTTGAAAGTTCTTGCTAATATCTGTAAGAATCAAGACTGTACATAAGTTATCAACTCAAAGCTGTTTAATTCGATAGGATTTGGATCACATCTCATTTAACCATAGCATTATCAATCACAGAAATAGTGACAACAACTGACTTTGTTGATTATGTTTTATTCCGAAAAGGTTACTTCATACTCCTATTAAACTGAAACAGAGTGCTTAATGTGTTAATTCATCATGTGCAATTAAAGTTTTCATCATTTATTTAATACGAAGGCCCAGTGCTGTCCGGGTGTTTCTAATTTAAAACCAAATGATATTGCTTACATGAAAAATGGGAAGGAAGTTGTAATACATTGTGGACTATTTCTGTCCCGGCCTGTGATAAATGGTTCAATGTTTACGCTGTATGCTCCGTTAAACAGTAACATCTGTTTGGATGGCATTCAGCCTGTCTCCTGCAAATGTCTTTACGAGACAGTGCTCGTGCTTGTTGGTAGTACTCATGAGACAGCATTCTGAAAAGTCACAATATATTCGATGTTCATGTCGTCACCGCCCGCCCTTTAGAAGATGCTACGTACGAGACAAACCAGCGGGCCTAATCTATATAACATTACATCTCTCTTTTTTGGGGGGGCTCCTGCATCATTGCTAATTGTAAATCTGCTGACTGCACTGCTATAGTCTGTTGACATGTGTGCCAGCATGTGTACATCACGCTGGCCGTATGCCACGTGCATCTGTATAGTGAAGCAGCTGCATGTAGATTTTTATTAACCCTGAAACATTGATCTTCTGTCGCAGCACCATTACATTTACAACATATCGTTGCTCTGGGGCAGAAGACGACAGCGCCAGAGGGGAGGGGAAGAGTGGGGGTGGAGGGGTGGTGTTGAAGAAGAGATGAAAAAAAGGCACTTCCACGGCCTGATGGTGTTAAGTACGTTTAATGTTCGTTGTCAGTCTATATGTTGCTGCATTAGCACATCATTTGTAATGCATGTAAAAGCACTTGGGTGTGATGACGTGTGGCTCAAACTTTACCACTGCAGCACGTGCAACCAATGTGCAACTGTGCATGTTAGCCATTAATGTGATTATGAATCTTATTTTGAGGTTGTCGTTTTATTTTCTTCTCTGTAGCGCCACTACCTCAGGTGATTGATGATTGGGCGGCTGGCTAATACACATTACCCATTGTTTGAGATGGTTCATTTCAATCTTGGACACATTTTCTATTTGGGTGAATAATTGCTCACTAAAAGTGCTGATGGCGTTGACAGAGAAATAGTTATAGAAAGAATAGAAATAGTTTTTGGAGTACTGCTAAATGGATCTCTTGGGAAAATGGTCTTCAGGTTTTTGGCTTAAGATCGATAATTTATCCTGGTGTCATTAATGTCACTTCTCTATCCTGCATCTGCCTTCTTAATGCTGAGTGCATTGATTAAAGTGTTTTACCATTATTCTTAGGTGTAAATATGAATACTTAGCAGATTGAAGGAGAAAATGGATCCAATAACCATAATAGTTACAGTAACATTAAGTGCACTATACCATTATGTCTTACACAGCTATAATGAAGATTAATAGTGTGGGTTTATGGTGATAACAATAACTACAGCGGCACGCAATTAGACTGCATAGATCCATAAAACTTCAAACCATTCTGGTTTATAATGCTGAAGTTGAAGGTGCACGCTTGGAGTGCTAACCAATATTACCAACCGACAAATGAGAGGTTTTAAACTTGGGTCAAATGTTGCAAGTGAAATGTGATCCAAGTCTCACATTTCCACAAACATTCAGCAAATTCAGCTCTACCTTTTGAATTATTCTGTGCACTGTGAGACAGACGGTGAGGTCATAGATTCACCACCTCTGTCAGTTGGTGGAGGTAATTTGTTTTTGTAATGAGGTGGTTTTGGTTCAAAATGTATTGGTTTCTATTCCAGAGCAAGGTTGGTTTTTAGTTCTACACCGCTGTGTGTAGGTGTCCCAGCTGGAGAAGGCCAAGGAGATGCCAAAACTTCATCTGGTTGCAGCAGATAGATGGTTACTTTTGAGAGGTGGAGATTGACCAGTTGTCTGCCTGGGCAGCTGCCATCCAGTAGTCAAAGTGCTTCCATGGTGTGGTGGCTGCAGCAACGTGAGACACGAATGCAAGCGTCCAGACTTGACCCAATGGAGCTGCTGCTGCATATCTGTGTAGCGCATGGCAGATAAAATAAATGCTTTTTTATGTATCTCCACCAGCTCTGAACAGAGTGTCGTCTCTGCTGCATGTAAAATAAGAAAAGAAAAAAAGAAGCTGATTGGTTGAAGTTACTGTAGCAGACCAGTGATGAACTTGAAGAAGAAGTAGTGAGACATACAGTGGCAGTCACAGTCCCGCTAATCTGCTAACCGCTAAACTAACTTTTTTTATTAGCGGATTAGCTTTTCAGCTAATTTTGAAAATATTCAGCAGACCAATTAGCATCAGCTAAATTTAGTTCCACTAACCTTCGGTTCGCTGACATTTTTTGCTCGCATAGTGAGTAAAACTTAATGGTCATACAACGCAAAGCACTTTTCACTCATGGTTTCACTTATAAACAACTCATGACAGTTTATCAACATTAACGGTAACCGTCAGTTTTACAAAGTGAAAATATTACACATGTCTTTTAAAGTAATGCACTAATTCTGAAGGTTTGAGCTTTAACAGACACCTGTGACAAAAGGCATTATGGGATATTCAGATGAGTCTCTTTCAATCACTCCCCCCCCCCCCCCCTTCAAAACCACATAGACCACTGCCATCTACTTGATGGGAGTGTGAATAGCGACCAACGTTGGTTGTGAATTACACTTCACAAACGGAATTTTCAGTTTTGCAAATGCCTTTTGTTTTAAAAATGAAAAAATTACATATTTACAAATACACATTTATTTGTAAAAACCAACACACACACGTTACAGTAACTTGTGTGTTGATGTATACAAATAAATAAACCAACCAACCAGTGAAGGAGACTCATTTTTCCCATAATGCCTTTTGGCATGTGAGTCTGTTAAAGCTCAAACCTTCAGAATTAGTGTATTACTTTAAAAGATATGTGCGATAGTTTCACTTTGTAAAAATGACAGAGTTACCGTTACTGTTGATAAACTGTCTGGAATTAATTGTTTATAATTGAAACCATGAGTGAAAAGTGCTTTGTGCTTCATGTCTCCTGCCCACTGTCTGTGTTGTAATATGTGGAAAGTAAATGACACTTTTTTGGCAGTGGGAAGTGGGAAGTGGGCATAAAGACAAGCTCTGGCTCATTGGTCGTTTGGGGCTTGTGATCGCCTTTGATTTTACTCAGAAGCCTCGGCGGTGCTTAAACTCAAAACTGGCTTATCAGTAGTGTACCGAGTCAGTACTAAAAGTTAGCGGTTAGCTGTAACGTCCGCTAAACTTTTTTTGCGGTCTATTGGTTTAGCGTTATATAAGTTAACTTTTCAGTTAGCGGATTAGCGGTTATCAAAGCTAACGTTTTGGTTAACTGTTCAAACCCCTGGACAAATATAGACATTATTATCAGTTGATGCTGTGGTATGAAGTGGATGAGAGTCTTCAATTCCCATGGGATAGGTTGCCAGTTTATCAAAGGTCACTTCCCCAGCCAAGGCTGGGACCATGTACAGCAAGGTGGACTGGGACAATGGAGATAAAGTGTTTTGTCCAAGCACACAGATAGGTAAAGTTACCAGACATTGGACTTTGGTCTACCTGCTGGTAGCCCCACTTCTTATCCCGCTGGGCTTCCTGCTTTCCAGGGCTACAGAACTATAACAAAATAACAGAACAAATGGAGGCACTTACATTTTACATCAACTATCAAGAAACCCAGATATATTTCAGCACACAAGCAGGCTATGCTAAGCTAGGCTAATGTAAAAACATCGCTTCTACTTGGGTCTTTTCATACTCCCTACACTAACATTTAGGTTATTTTCTGGTACCACTGTAGAGGTGAAATGTAAAGGACCGTAAAGGACCTGTAATGGTGAATGACTATGCAGCTCTCTTTGACCTTCAGTTGAGGTGGTACAGAAGTAAAAACCGGCCTTCAGGAAATTTTCACAAGGTTTTCGTTAGATTGGTTCATTAGCATTTCTCTTTCTCAAGAAAAAAAAAATAATGGCTCCAGGCTTTAATACCAGTATGCCTCAAAATTGAATAGCTTTTTCCTCCCAGATTCATGATGTCAAACTGCTGAACCAACATGATTGAAAACAGCCCATTGGTGGACGTAAGAAATTGAAAAAATTATGGAATTAAATTTTTTCTTTGCACACGTATTGTACAAACACTCTTGTGATGTGGAACTGTTGGTGTGGGTGACAGAAAGGAGGGCGTGAGCAGGATGTAGAGACTTCAGAACCAGGGATCAGGAAGGGGTTTGAAGAGGAGAAATGAGAGGGAAAGGAAATGAGAGCGAGAGTGACACAGAGCATGAGGGAGCAGTGACCCAGAAAACGTTGACACACGAAACACCTCAACGTACTGTGGCACTCAAATAGAAACAATTAGTCCAGATCTGTGTAACGGGGCTTAATTAAATCTCAATGCTCGAGATGGAAGACAGGCGCGGTGGATGGGAGTCCAGAGCGAAAGTGGAAGACGTTAACAGCCGGAAAAATGATTGTGAGTGTGTGCTGTATATAAGCCTGCACACATGCTTCTAAAGATCACATTTATTAGCTGAGACATTTATCATCTGATCTAATAATTAGTTGTATGTGGTGTGATCATTGTTTGTACTTGTTTTTATGTGTTGTCATTATGTTCCTATTAATTTGACATTTAAGTTTAAGGTTCCTCCTTAATGTCCTTCCCTGGACAAAGTGCTCACTGCCAGGGCGTCACGCGGTTTGATCTTCCTCTCTGTCCGTGCACGTATCAAATCTCTTATTTAACTGTACTTGCTGTCACCTTACATGACCTCTCTTTTCTTCTCTCTCCCTGCACCACGCCTTCTTTGTGTTTGGTTTTCTTCTCCTTTTCATCTTCTCTTCATTCCTGCCTTTCTCTCTCTTTGTCGTGTGTGTATATATATATATTATTATTATTTTTTTTTTTTAATTTTTTGGGGGGAGACAGTGAAGGGAAGCTGGTGGTCCTGGCTTTGGCCATCGGTGTGGCTGAGCAAGATGACTTTGCCAATATCCCTGACCTGCAGGAAACAGCGCAGGCAGCACCAGCCAATCAGGACCCTCCTCCTGAAACGAGGTACCAAATAATGTGAGAGTGTGCCTGTTGTGTCAGAGAATGGGGTGCAAATGAAAGGATGTTTGAAGGATATGGGTGTGAGATGATTGCAGGCAGAGTAGTGTTATTTTTCCAGTGATTTCTTTGTGTTGTGCACAGGCCTGAAATAAAAATCACATCTGTCTGTTAGAAATGCACCATACAGTGTCTGTAATGCTGAACCGGGTAGGGCATTAAACGCACAGCGTTGTTGTTAGCTGGAAAGTAGTAATGCACTCATAAATCATAGCGATGAGATGCTCACGCTCACCCACTGGTACTCTACTCATTTGTTGTTTTCACCGGAACATTTTGTCCAATCAAATGAATCATGCCAGTGGTCCTTTTATGTGACCATCATAATTATCTGCTGTATCGCTATGACATTCCCCTCCATCATTTTCATCTCTGTTTATTCGTCCTTTTATTTCCACCCTACAGAGACCCCCCATTGGTAATTGTCGTATTTCCTTTGTATTTCCATGCTTTTAGCTTTTATCACCCCAGTTCTTTTAACTCCTGTATCCTTTTTTCTTCAGCTTTTCTTTCTCCTCTCATGCTCATTAACTTCCTTCAATCACCCTCTGCTGCTCTGAGAGTCCTGTCTCTGTAGCTCCACTGAGGGCCCAGAGAGCCTCCTCATTATTCCACAACATGTTAGTCACTTACACAAACATGCTGCTAAAAATAAACCTTATCCTTGGCAGCCACCTTACACAGCACAAGCCAGAATATTTCTACTGATCTGTAAGGATGTACCACTCTTTGGACCATCTCCCATTGCTGATTTTTGATACCTGACTGTGCATGTTTTTGGTGCAAAAAACAAATCGGATATCCAATCAGGGCCTCAAAACGGGTGTAATCTGTGGTAAAAGTAGTGTTACAGGACACCACGAGGATTAGGGATATTATGCGATAGTCAGGCCCTACTGATCTCTGAGCAGAAGCCTTCTTCTGATCCTCCTATCTAATATGAAACTCTTGAAAGTAGGGATGCACCAGTCCACAATTTTTCATTTCCAATCCGATCCCGATACCAAATTTGGATATCTGCCGATACCAATACTTTTCCGATCCAATACCAAAGCTCTATTTGCTTTAATATTATTATCATTATTGTTGATTTTATATGAGGATTTTCTTAAAAAAGGAGACCTGAAAGTTCAGCTACAATTTGCCAGAAGGTGTATCTAAGATAAAAGCCTAGATTTGATGTTTTGGTGAAAGAATTAAGTACTTCTATTTTTATAGACTTTTATAGCCTTATTGTTATAGACTTAAAGAGAAAAGACAGCGCTCTCTCTCCCTCTTTGTCTCTCTACCTTTCTTTCTTTCTGCCTGTCTCTCTCTGTCTCAGCCTCTCTTTCTCTCTCTCCCTCACTTTCTCTCTCCCTCAGTCTCTCTCTCTCTCTTCTTCCTCTCTCACTGTTTAAGTGCTGTACAAACTTCAAACTTTTGGGAAACACGAAACCTTTCCACTGTAAAATAAATATCATCATTGACACTCACGGGCAGGATTTTATGGAGACTTTTTCCCTTTCAGTGGACAGAATCTCTGTTCAGCTTCTCCTCCTTGGCTGCACGCTGAGCTGGTTTTTTCTAGCCTCGGGACAGTGACGTGGCTAACCTTTTAGCACACATTTTCAGAAACAATTCAGTTAATTTTTCTGAAAATCCGTGCTCGACGAACAAACAATTTGAAACCGAGAGCTGGGCAGAAATTTTCCATAACCCCCATCTAGAACACTGTGGAAGAGAGCTCTCTCAAACAGTCTGGCTTCACAAAACCTCCTCTCCCCTCCTCCTCTTCCTCCCAGTAAACAAGCAGAGAGCAAACAACAGCAGTTGAGAGGATTCACAGTAGCTCTTCTCCAGTATCGGAAAATGTCGCAGGTTGGATCAGTATTTTCCAATACGTGAATTACGTCGGTATAAAACCTGATACCGATCCGGGATTGGATTGGTCCCATCCCTACTTGAAAGGCATGTTATTCTCTGCAGAAGACAGTTTTAAGATGTTAACGGAGACACTTTAGCTTTTTGGAACAGTGTGTGAAAATGCAGAAGGAGTATTATGTGCATGTGCACGTGCGACAGCAGTTGTGTAATGGAAATTGTAGGTACACGGGTGTATTTGGCAATATGTGATTGTATTTGTATGCAAGCAGATTGAAAGTACTGTAGTAGGTAATAAGAAATTTCTTTACTATTGAGACAAATTGGGCCAAATTTCTTTAATTTAGAAATCGGGACAGAAACTGAAGACAAAAGTTGGCAATGAGAGGTAACCCTTACTCACAGCATCCCAATGTAAAAAAGTTTTACCTGTATTTTAAAAACAGACAGCTGGTTTGTATTTCAGTTTAGAACTAACAATTGTAGGGCTTGGTATTGGCAAGAACACATACAGTAAGTCCCATATAGGCTCTGAGGCCCCTGGTGTTGCTGCTTAACCCCAAATTTCTTAGTGTGAATTGTTTGAGAGTCTATGACTTCCCCAGGATGGAATATCAGTGCAACCAATGTTATTTTACCACCTGGATGGGTTGGGACAGTGCGGCTGAAGTGTTGTGTCCAATGACCCAAATAGGTGTCCAAGGATTAAATCCAGGTCTACATATTGGTAGCCCAACTCCTTATCCCAGTGAGTCAACTCCTTATCCCAGTGAGTCACCTGATCTGACATAGGAAAGGACCATGTAAAGCAATATGTAAGATGATACATGGACCATGATATGACTATACTGCGATACATTGTGATAGTCTAATATTTACATCACATTACACTGATATAGCCCCATTCTCACCTTCATAGATATGCCTCTCAGAAGTTTGAGGTCTGTAACCTTAACAAACCAGTATGTGAAGAGCACAGTTGCCTATGAATGTGATCTAGCATGTGGCATGAAGATGACTTTACCATGCATAGTGTGCAAAAACAACCATAGCATACCCAGAGACACTGTAGTACAACTTTAGTATGCTTCCATTAAACCTCCCTTTGATGATATGGGATGTGCATCAAAATTACAGTCTTTGGACAAAAATGAAGAAATTTTTAACATTCTGAAAATTCAGCTCGGGTTGAAACATTAACACGGCACAATGTCAGAATATCCCAGTTTACTGTGGACACGCTCACTGGCCCTGTAAGGTTCTGCAAGATAGAGACAAGGCTTCAAAACGTGAGGTAACCCGGAGGAATATCCATGAAAGTCAGAATGTGACTTTAGTGACAAATTTTAAACAGAAGGTAGCCAGCCTACTTGCCCTACAGTGACAGCTACAGGAGAGGAGGTCATAGTGATTACAGGGATTTAAAGGACATTTTAAATCAGTTAATTTATTGATATTTGGACAAGAAAATCAATACAGTATTGTAGAAAAACATTTTAACACTCAGCTATATCAATTTTTTCATGGGTGTGTCATGTGATGCAGATCGCTAAACTACTGCTGTTGGATGGGGTTGGTTGGTTTATGTGGAGTATTCTAATTTTATGAAATATTTGGTGGGAATTTTTTTGACCTGCTTTATAATGGCACTCATCTGTTTTTGCAAATGAGCTCTTGCTTCCTGCCAGGGTGTGACGCCGCAGAGCCAGACTGTAATCCTGCACTGGGTCCAGCCTGAGGCAGATGCGGTACACTAGATTTCCTCTGCAGTAGTATTAGGCCTATTTTTTGTACCTCGCTTTGATTCTGTGACAAATCTGAGACAATTTGGGAATGCATAATTTGACACACACCTTAAAATTGAATGGCTGAGGAGGGTGAACAAATTTGGATTTAATCGTCACATAAATTACACCTCAGTCAAAAGTATTTACTCAGTTTGATACATGATTTAAAACAATGCAGGTGATAACTGTTTCAGCACAGCTGCAGTTCTACAGACATTTTAGTATTCTGGATATATGGTGAATATGAAAGGTAATCACAAAATACCAAGCCAGTGCTGTGGTTTTGTCTGTGCCATGGAAAGTTGCCTTCCAGGAACTAATAAGCAAATTCATTTATCATAGACAAAGCTATGCTATGTCAGCGACTGGTGAGAGAAATTTGTCAGTGGGATTGTCTGCCTCATTTTAGTCTCTTGCCCTCGAGCATCCTCTGGCCTTTTTATACACTCAGCACACCACTGCAGAATTACACACAAGTGTGCACGTATTCTTTGAGCAAGAATGTTGTTTTTATGGACAAAACCACTTATCAACACATCCAAATTAGATTTCCACATTTTCACTGGTCAGGGTTAATTAAAAACCAGCAGATAAGTATGACAGGGGTCAATTTTAAATCCGACCCAATCCAGTGGGCAATGCAATGTACAGTGCGGAGTGCAATGCAGGGACCATTGTGACCAATGCAGTTGTCATTTTCACTTCAGTGCTTGCGTTGTGCAACTAATCAATCAATCAATCAACATTTATTTATAAAGCGCTTTACAGCACTGACTGGTGTCCAAAGTGCTTAACATTAAAAACACAAATTTACAAAAATAAAACACATATAAAATAAAATTTTAAAACATAAAAAGAACATAAAAATAACAGAACATGTCACCTCCCCACTAAGTGTTAAAAGCCAGTTTAAATAAATAAGTCTTTAACTTAGATTTAAAAAATGCTAGGTCAGGAATAGTACGTAACTCAAGAGGTAACTCATTCCACAGTCTCGGGCCAGCTACCGCGAAAGCATGATCACCCCAGCGTTTATATCTTGACCTTGGATCATCTAAGTAAAGCTGGCCAGACGCCCTTAATGTCCTACTGTAGGTGCGCAAAGTTAAAATTTCAGACAAGTAGGGAGGTGCAAGGCCATAAATAGCTTTAAAAACAAACATTAAAATTTTAAAATCAATTCTAAAACGAACTGGAAGCCAGTGGAGTGAGTACAGGACGGGCGTAATATGCTCACGTCTAAAAGTGTTTGTCAAAAGCAGCAGCATTCTGCACCAACTGGAGACGTGCAAGAGACGACTGATTAATGCCCGAATAAAGTGCATTACAATAATCAAGTCTGGAGCTGATGAAAGCATGAATGGCTGTCTCAAGATCACGTCTACTGAGAAAGTGCTTTATTTTAGCCAAAAGGCGAAGTTGGTAAAAACTAGCTTTGACAACAGAATTTATCTGTTGATCGAACCTCAAACAGCTGTCAAATATCACTCCCAAATTCTTGACAGCTGGTTTTACATAGTTAGCCAAAGCACCAAAATTTGGTGTTACCACATTTGGTATGCCAGTGCGCTCAAACACCATGATCTCAGTTTTACCATCATTCAGGTAAAGGAAGTTTTGGGACAGCCACTGCTTTACATCACAAATACAATTAAATAATGATGACAAAGCATCACTCCCATTAGTCCTCACAGGCAGATAGATTTGCAGATCATCTGCATAACAATGAAAGGACAGGTTGTGCTGGGTTATAATTGACCCCAATGGCAGAATGTACAAAGAAAATAGAATCGGCCCAAGGACAGATCCCTGCGGCACTCCACAGCACAGAGGAGCAGTTGATGAGGAAAGGTCCCCAATCATGACAGAAAAGCTCCTTTCAGCCAAATATGATCTAAACCACTTAAGTGCAGTACCATGAATGCCAATAAAATGTTCCAACCGGGAAACAAGTACTGTGTGATCCACAGTATCAAAGGCTGCTGTGAGGTCCAACAGAACCAGCACAGCAGGATTCCCTGCATCCACCGACAAAGTGACGTCATTATGAACTTTTAAAAGTGCTGACTCAGTGCTGTGTCGCGATCTAAACCCAGATTGGAATTTTTCAAGGATGAGATTGTCTTCTAAAAATGATTGTAACTGTAAAAAGACAACCTTTTCTAAAACCTTAGATAGAAATGACAGTTGAGACACAGGTATAAAATTGGATAAAACTGATGAGTCCAGGTGAGGTTTTTTAAGAAGAGGTCAAACCACAGCATGTTTAAAAGCAGCTGGAACAGACCCTGATCTAAGACAAGCATTGATAAAAGTTAGGAGACCCGCTCCAACAGTATTAAAAACCTTCTTCAGCACCTTAGCTGGAACAACATCAACTGGACAACTTGTAGATTTTATGTGTTTTACAGCATCAGCGAGAGATGCAAAAGAAATGGGCTCAAACTGTTCGAGCACAGCAGAATGTGCACGAGGAGCAGACAACTCAACATTACAGCTCTGATCAGCGTTCTGTCTGACTGATGAAACCTTATCAATAAAAAACTGAAGAAACTCCTCACAGGTTGTGGTTGTAGCGTCCATCAAAACAGAGGTGTGTGGATTTACAACTGAGTTTATAGTCTGAAATAACACACTGGGACGATGACAACTGCTAGAAATAATATGAGACAGATATTGTGCTTTTGCCTCCTTCACAGCCTTCTGATAGTCAGTTAGACTGTCCCTCAGAAAACCCAGCGACACCTGTAGTTTGTCCTTTTTCCATTTTCTCTCCGCCTGTCTGCAGCGTTGCCTGAGGGCACGGGTCGTGGCATTTAACCAGGGGTCGGATTTTGATTTCCTGGATTTGCAGCGCATCGGTGCAACAGAGTCCAAAATGACTGTGCATGTAGAGTGGAAAGAAGAGAGGATGTTATCTGGGAGTAATGGAGAAACCAGTCCATTCATGGCATAAAACTGAGAGTCCATGAAGGCAGCAGCAAAGTCCCCCGCTGTCGAGGAGGTAACCAAACGGCGGCGAGAGACAGGAACAAGTGGCTTACTAGCAGATGGAGGAGCAATAAATTCAAACATAACAGGAAAGTGATCTGAAATAGCAATGTCTGATATATCCTTAAGTGAAACTGAGAGCCCAAAAGAAATAACCAGGTCCAAGGTGTGTCCAAGATTATGTGTTGGTCCATCCACAACTTGTGTTAGACCAAAAGAGTTCAGGAGGCTTTTAAAATCATCAGCCAGCTGATTAGAAGGACAACAGATATGAATATTAAAATCACCACAGACCAAAAATTTATCATATTTTGGGATAAAATCTGCCAGAAACTCAGAAAACTCCTGAACAAAATCCGTATTAAATTTTGGTGGACGATAAACAACAGCACAGAGCACAGGACAGTCGAACTCCATCACAAACAACTGAAGTTCAAAAGTGGAGTAGACATTAGAAGATAAAAATCGGCATTTAAAGCTGTCTTTAAAAACCGTGGCCACACCCCCGCCTCGACCTGATGCTCGCAGGGAGCTGAAAAACGAGCAGCCAGCGGGGAGGAGCTCAGAAAAGGCGCTATTTTCACCTGGTTTCAGCCAGGTCTCCGTTAACAGGAGAAAGTCCAGAGCACGACTGGAGAAAAAGTCATTCAAAATGAAAGTCTTACTTGTGAATGACCTTGTGTTGATGAGCGCCACACGGACTGAGCGCACGTCAGTCTGCTGCGAGACATGACTGAGCGGGCGCAGGTTCTCCTGCACGCAGCCACGACTGCAGCTCCTCACAGGACGGCGACGCGGAAGTGGAGACCCGGCACCCCGGACAACCGGCCGGAGCCACCGATAGCGAAAAGTCAGGGAATGCCGCACGACGTAGCCGTCATATGGTGTGAAGAATCCGGCTATGAATTGTCGTGGAGCATGTTTGCAGGAAACAGCCAGGCACACTCTGAGCCGAACACGGACTTCTCCTCTCTTCCCGCGTCCTCTGCGACGCAGACGCCGAGGCAACACGCCAAGCGGCCGGCGTAGAAAGTCCGGTACGGACGCTAAGACAGGCGGCGGGGGCAGCTGCGTCCCTGGCCGTCCGCCCGAGCCAGGAACAGCGAAATTCTCCAGCGAAGCCCGAACGCTGATAAGAGGCTGGCGATCATACACCAGGAGCGGTGACACATTCCATGCAACAAAGTGCAAAAACAATAAAAACGACACTAAAAGAAGTGAGTGCCGATGGCAGGCCACATACAACGGCGCCATCTTGACAGGTGCTAGCCAACATATGTGCACATATCTGTGCACCCATGGGTGTTCTGGTCTTAAAATGAGGTGCTATCAAATCAAATCAAATCAATTTTATTTATATAGCGCCAAATCACAACAAACAGTTGCCCCAAGGCGCCTTATATTGTAAGGCAAGGCCATACAATAATTACGGAAAAACCCCAACGGTCAAAACGACCCCCTGTGAGCAAGCACTTGGCAACAGTGGGAAGGAAAAACTCCCTTTTAACAGGAAGAAACCTCCAGCAGAACCAGGCTCAGGGAGGGGCAGTCTTCTGCTGGGACTGGTTGGGGCTGAGGGAGAGAACCAGGAAAAAGACATGCTGTGGAGGGGAGCAGAGATCAATCACTAATGATTAAATGCAGAGTGGTGCATACAGAGCAAAAAGAGAAAGAAACACTCAGTGCATCATGGGAACCCCCCAGCAGTCTAAGTCTATAGCAGCGTAACTAAGGGATGGTTCAGGGTCACCTGATCCAGCCCTAACTATAAGCTTTAGCAAAAAGGAAAGTTTTAAGCCTAATCTTAAAAGTAGAGAGGGTGTCTGTCTCCCTGATCTGAATTGGGAGCTGGTTCCACAGGAGGGGAGCCTGAAAGCTGAAGGCTGTGCCTCCCATTCTACTCTTACAAACCCTAGGAACTACAAGTAAGCCTGCAGTCTGAGAGCGAAGCGCTCTATTGGGGTGATATGGTACTATGAGGTCCCTAAGATAAGATGGGACCTGATTATTCAAAACCTTATAAGTAAGAAGAAGAATTTTAAATTCTATTCTAGAATTAACAGGAAGCCAATGAAGAGAGGCCAATATGGGTGAGATATGCTCTCTCCTTCTAGTCCCTGTTAGCACTCTAGCTGCAGCATTTTGAATTAACTGAAGGCTTTTCAGGGAACTTTTAGGACAACCTGATAATAATGAATTACAATAGTCCAGCCTAGAGGAAATAAATGCATGAATTAGTTTTTCAGCATCACTCTGAGACAAGACCTTTCTAATTTTAGAGATATTGCGCAAATGCAAAAAAGCAGTCCTACATATTTGTTTAATATGCACATTGAATGACATATCCTGATCAAAAATGACTCCAGGATTTCTCACAGTATTACTAGAGGTCAGGGTAATGCCATCCAGAGTAAGGATCTGGTTAGACACCATGTTTCTAAGATTTGTGGGGCCAAGTACAATAACTTCAGTTTTATCTGAGTTTAAAAGCAGGAAATTAGAGGTCATCCATGTCTTTATGTCTGTAAGACAATCCTGCAGTTTAACTAATTGGTGTGTGTCCTCTGGCTTCATGGATAGATAAAGCTGGGTATCATCTGCGTAACAATGAAAATTTAAGCAATGCCGTCTAATAATACTGCCTAAGGGAAACATGTATAAAGTGAATAAAATTGGTCCTAGCACAGAACCTTGTGGAACTCCATAATCAACCTTAGTCTGTAAAGAAGATTCCCCATTTACATGAACAAATTGTAATCTATTAGATAAATATGATTCAAACCACCGCAGCGCAGTGCCTTTAATACCTATGGCATGCTCTAATCTCTGTAATAAAAGTTTATGGTCAACAGTATCAAAAGCAGCACTGAGGTCTAACAGAACAAGCACAGAGATGAGTCCACTGTCTGAGGCCATAAGAAGATCATTTGTAACCGTCACTAATGCTGTTTCTGTACTATGATGAATTCTAAAACCTGACTGAAACTCTTCAAATAGACCATTCCTCTGCAGATGATCAGTTAGCTGTTTTACAACTACCCTTTCAAGAATTTTTGAGAGAAAAGGAAGGTTGGAGATTGGCCTATAATTAGCTAAGATAGCTGGGTCAAGTGATGGCTTTTTAAGTAATGGTTTAATTACTGCCACCTTAAAAGCCTGTGGTACATAGCCAACTAATAAAGACAGATTGATCATATTTAAGATCGAAGCATTAATTAATGGTAGGGCTTCCTTGAGCAGCCTGGTAGGAATGGGGTCTAATAGACATGTTGATGGGTTGGAGGAAGTAACTAATGAAAATAACTCAGACAGAACAATTGGAGAGAAAGAGTCTAATCAAATACCGGCATCACTGAAAGCAGCCAAAGATAACGATATGTCTTTGGGATGGTTATGAGTAATTTTTTCTCTAATAGTTAAAATTTTATTAGCAAAGAAAGTCATGAAGTCATTACTAGTTAAAGTTAAAGGAATACTCGGCTCAATAGAGCTCTGACTCTTTGTCAGCCTGGCTACGGTGCTGAAAAGAAACCTGGGGTTGTTCTTATTTTCTTCAATTAGTGATGAGTAGTAAGATGTCCTAGCTTTACGGAGGGCTTTTTTATAGAGCAACAGACTCTTTTTCCAGGCTAAGTGAAGATCTTCTAAATTAGTGAGACGCCATTTCCTCTCCAACTTACGGGTTATCTGCTTTAAGCTGCGAGTTTGTGAGTTATACCACGGAGTCAGGCACTTCTGATTTAAAGCTCTCTTTTTCAGAGGAGCTACAGCATCCAAAGTTGTCTTCATTGAGGATGTAAAACTATTGACGAGATACTCTATCTCACTTACAGAGTTTAGGTAGCTACTCTGCACTGTGTTGGTAAATGGCATTAGAGAACATAAAGAAGGAATCATATCCTTAAACCTAGTTACAGCGCTTTCTGAAAGACTTCTAGTGTAATGAAACTTATTCCCCACTGCTGGGTAGTCCATCAGAGTAAATGTAAATGTTATTAAGAAATGATCAGACAGAAGGGAGTTTTCAGGGAATACTGTTAAGTCTTCAATTTCCATACCATAAGTCAGAACAAGATCTAAGATATGATTAAACTGGTGGGTGGACTCATTTACATTTTGAGCAAAGCCAGTTGAGTCTAATAATAGATTAAATGCAGTGTTGAGGCTGTCATTCTCAGCATCTGTGTGGATGTTAAAATCGCGCACTATAATTATCTTATCTGAGCTAAGCACTAAGTCAGACAAAAGGTCTGAAAATTCACAGAGAAACTCACAGTAACGACCAGGTGGACGATAGATAATAACAAATAAAACTGGTTTTTGGGACTTCCAATTTGGATGGACAAGACTAAGAGTCAAGCTTTCAAATGAATTAAAGCTCTGTCTGGGTTTTTGATTAATTAATAAGCTGGAATGGAAGATTGCTGCTAATCCTCCCCCTCGGCCCGTGCTACGAGCATTCTGGCAGTTAGTGTGACTCGGGGGTGTTGACTCATTTAAACTAACATATTCATCCTGCTGTAACCAGGTTTCTGTAAGGCAGAATAAATCAATATGTTGATCAGTTATTATATCATTTACTAACAGGGACTTAGAAGAGAGAGACCTAATGTTTAATAGACCACATTTAACTGTTTTAGTCTGTGGTGCAGTTGAAGGTGAATAAAAATTATTTATCAGGTGCCATACTGGTGCATTTCTATTACGAGGCAACAAAACACGATTGCACAGAGTACAGAATATTTGGCTATTTGCACAGCGGAGTGGTCATATACAGTGAGGAAAATAAGTATTTGAACACCCTGCAGTTTTGCAAGTTCTCCCACTTAGAAATCATGGAGGGGTCTGAAATTTTCATCTTAGCTATATGTCCACTGTGAGAGACATAATCTAAAAAAAAAAAATCCAGATATCATAATGTATGATTTTTTAAAATAATTTATTTGTATGTTACTGCTGCAAATAAGTATTTGAACACCTACCAACCAGCAAGAATTCTGGCTTTCACAGACCTGTTAATTTTTCTTTAAGAAGTCCTCTTATTCTGCACTCTTTACCTGTATTAATTGCACCTGTTTGAACTTGTTACCTGTATAAAAGACACCTGTTCACACACTCAATCAATCACACTCCAACCTGTCCACCGTGGCCAAGACCAAAGAGCTGTCTAAGGACACCAGGGACAAAACTGTAGACCTGCACAAGGCTGGGATGGACTACAGGACAACAGGCAAGCAGCTTGGTATAAGACAACAACTGTTATGATTATTTATTAGAAAGTGGAAGAAACACAAGATGACTGTCAATCTCCCTCGGTCTGGGATTCCATGCAAGATCTCACTTTGTGGGGTAAGGATGATTCCGAGAAAGCTCAGAACTACACAGAAGGACCTGGTCAGTCACAAAGATTACATTAGTAACACATGATGCTGTCATGGTTTAAAATCCTACAGGGCAGCAAGGTCCCCCTGGTCAAACCAGCACATGTCCAGGCCCGTTTGAAGTTCACCAGTGACCATCTGGATGATCCAGAGGAGGCTTGGGTGAAGGTCATGTGGTCAGATGAGACCAGAATAGAGCTTTTTGGAATCAACTCCACTTACCATGTTTAGAGGATGAGAACAACCCCAAGAAAACCATCCCAACCGTGAAGCATAGGGGTGGAAACATCGTACTCTGGAGGTGCTCTTCTGTAAAGGGGACAGGATGACTGCACCGTATTGAAGGGAGGATGTCATGTATTGTGAGATTTTGGTAAACAACCTCCTTCCCTCACACAGCCAGGGCAACTAAGGAGGGGCTCCGTAAGAAGCATTTCAAGGTCCTGGAGTGGCCTGGCCAGTCTCCAGACCTGAACTCAATAGAAAATCTTTGGAGGGAGCTGAAACTCCAAACCTGAATGATTTGCAGAAGATCTGTGTGGAGGAGTGGACCAAAATTCCTGCTGCAGTGTGTGAAAACTTGGTCAAGAACTACAGGAAACGTTTGACCTCTGTAATTGCAAACAAAGGCTGCTGTACCAAATATTAACATTGATTTTCACAGGTGTTGAAATACTTATTTGCAGCAGTAAATTATTTAAAAAATCATACATTGTGATTTCCGGATTTTTTTTTTTTTTTTTTTTTTTTTATGTCTCTCACAGTGGACGTGCACCTAAGATGAAAATTTCAGACCCCTCCATGATTTCTAAGTGGGATAACTTGCAAAATTGCAGGGTGTTCAAATACTTATTTTCCTCACTGTAAGTTGGTGCGTGACATCAGTAGACTGATTGGTGGTGTGTCTGAAGTCCAGCAGATGCTGTACCAGATCCTTGTGGTGAAGAACGAGTTGAGCCAGAAGTTGAAACGCTGGATTTACCAGTTGATTTATGCCTCTGTCCTCACCTATGGTCATAAGCTTTGGGTAGTGACTGAAAAACAAGGTCATGGAGACAAGCGGTGGAAATGAGATTCCTCTGTTGGATATCTGAGCTCACACTCTGGGACAGGGTGGGATGCTTGAATATCTGGGAGGAACTCAGACTACAGCCACTGCTTCTTTGTATTGAAATGAGCCAGATAATATGGTTTGGCATCTAGTGAGGATGCCCCTGGTTGTCTCTCTAGGGAGGTTTTCCAGGCCTGTCCAACTTTGAGGAGACCCAGGATATGCTGGAGGAATTCCCCAGGAAGAGTTAGAGGGCTTGGCTGAGGACAAGAAAGTACGGGATAAGTTGCTTGGTCTGCTGTTAATTTAATTTATTTATATAGCACCAAATCACAACAATGCTGCTTCAAGGCACTTCACACGGGTAAGGTCTAACCTTAGGGCCCCTTCACACATAGTGCAAATATGTACAACTCAGGGCAAATCCCATCGGAACAGCTCGTATGAGCGCACCACGAAACAACAATTTCAATTTTCAGTTTATTTTCATTTATATAGCACCAAATCACAACAGACTTGGCTCAAGGCGCTTCACACAAGTAAGGTATAACCTTACTAACCCCCAGAGCAACAGTGGTAAGGAAAAACTCCCTCTGAGGAAGAAACCTCATGCAGACCAGACTCAAAGGGGTGACCCTCTGCTTAGGCCATAAATTACAGAACAATTCACAAAAGGAATATGCAGGAAATTCTGTTGGTGCACAGGCCAACAGGGTCTCCAGCACAAATACCATACCCATCTCTGGATGGAGCTGCACCTTAAACAGAGAGAAAAAACAGAATCAGGTATCAGAAAGACAAGAAATACAGTTTAATTTGTCAGCATTAACCAACAAGAAAAACAGGAAATACTAAGGTGATCACTGGCCACTAGCCCTAAGCTTCACTAAAAGACCCAGAATTTAGGTAAAGTTGAGGCCGTGGCACACTCCGTTTCCTAATAAAATGAATTTAAAAGCGTAAAAAGCATAGTAACATATGCCAGTATGCTAGCCATACGAAAGGGAAAATAAGTGTGTCTTAAGTCTGGACTTGAAAGTCTCCACAGAATCTGACTGTTTTATTGATGCAGGGAGATCATTCCACAGAACAGGGGCATGATAAGAGAAAGCTCTGTGACCTGCAGACTTTTTATTCACCCTAGGGACACAAAGTAGTCCTGCACTCTGAGAACACAAAGCCCGGGCTGGTACGTAAGGTTTAATTCAGTCAGCTAAGTAGGGAGGTGCCAGTCCATGAACAGTTTTATAGACTAGTAGCAGAACCTTAAAATCTGATCTCTGGGACAGGAAGCCAGTGAAGGGATGCCAAAATGGGTGTAATGTGGTCGAACTTTCTGCTTTCTGTCAAAAATCTGGCTGCAGCATTTTGAACCAATTGGGGAGCCCTAATGCTGGACTGCAGTAAACCAGAAAATAGAACATTGCAGTAGAAACAATAGTGCAGCAGTGCAATGTGTATCCACATCACACTACTGCTGTGAAAATAAAAAAAATAAAAAATACGTGACACCCACGGGATTCAAACCTGCACTTTCCAAAAGCTCTGATTGCCAGTCAGAAACTTTACTAGTGAGCTACTATTGCTGTCACGTGAAAGGTGCAGGAAACTGCCTGATATCAGGAAGGACATGGACGTATTTAAAAAAAAATAAAACCACACATCATATGAAAACACCGCATTATATTGAATCCCTGATATCAAGCGGGCAATATAAATATGATCTGTCTGCTCCTCTGTAGATGACCCATGCTCACAGACATACAGTCATGAAATGACATGAATGAGAAGCAGTTAGCTCTCATCATGTCCACATCTGCTGGCGCGTGTCCTGCCCGACATGTGTGTCTTGTGGATGGCGTGCTGCAGGACTGACACCGCATCATGTGAAACAGAGCTCACGTGGGTGACGTGACAGTCAGATCGCCTGATGTGTGTTATGATCTGACGGTCCATTTCAACTTGGGTGCAGCCTGTCAATGGGCTTCCCCCGTCAATGCGCGTGCGTGCTTGCTGCAGCCCATCACCACAGCGATATATATTTTTATTTATGTCCACGTGATGACAGCAAGCAGACACACGCGCGTCACAGTGGGCAGTTGTTAGTCCAAGCCCGTCCAAACACAGTACGTGTTGTCCAGCTGGAATGTCCAGATCCACAGATTTTCATAGCCGCTTCTGTCAGCGGCCCCACCTCCTGTCAGTTCAGTGCACACACCAAAGTCACGCTTGTGGGGCACTTAGACAAATTTCACTGCCAGCACGACAGTGATTGTCTGCTGACTGTTGTCGTGTTAATAGCGTGAATGGCCACATATTTTCTAAGCACCATGTGAGCAGTGTTAGATGTTTGTGCGTGTTATCTGGAATTTGGCCAACACCTGCCGCAAGAGGGTTCAGTGGGTTCGCACATCACACACTCTGTCGTTCAGCCACTGTTGTGCGCTAATAGTTGTAGCAACAGGTGTACGAGGCGTTAGAAGTAGCTACGATTCTACATGTTTTGCATACGATTCCTGCTTCATGCCCTTATCAACCTTCCTCAGCAAGCACATAGGCAACAGAGATAAGGAAAAACTCCCTCTGGCATGTTTGAGGAAGAAACCTCAAGTAGACCAGAGTCAGAGAAGTGACCCACTGCCATTCTAACAGTTTACAAGGTTTTTTACAATAGATGAAAAAACAAAACAAAACAATCGGTTATCAAGGTACAAATGTTCCTTCTTGATGCAGAGTCTCTAGTTTTGGCTCTTGAATAATTCTGATAGTAGACGTAAAATTCTACTGCCAGGTTAGTCTGGTCCTCTGGAAATCGGCGCAAACTTCTCGGATCTGGGCAAATATGTAAAATATGCCTTACATACAGTAGGGTTCATGATGTGCACACACTCAACTTGTACACACAGGGATATGCATCGGTGCCTTAAACTACAAGAAAACTCAACTGAAAACAAAATTAACAGTTAAATAAAAGTACAATACAGTGGCAATTGCAACTACAGGACCCTATATGTCAATGGTTGTTTAGCATCAACATTTCTGTCTTTGCATATATGACAATTCAATTTGTTTTGTTTATTGTGTTATTGTTGGTATGGCCAAAGCAGATGGCCACCCTAATGGAAAAATCCCTGCCTGAGGGAGTGTGTTCTCACCACTCTTGCCAGTGTACTTAGTCTGGAAGTGGGCAAGGTTCGACATAACTTCTTCTAAAGCGCCTTGGCATGACTTATCTTGTCATTTGGCACTATATAAATTAATTGAATTGAACTGAAATACAAGCAGGCTTAGTGTTTAGCACCGTCCCTCGTCGTGCCCTTGCGCAACCCTTAATTGGAATATGCGGGTATAGAACATGAATGAATGACAAATACCAGTGGCCACTAGGACCTAACATTTAGTAGCAAGGCTTCTCAAATGCATAACTTGAGCAGCTTGTCTGTCTTTATTTTATGTTGCATGTTAAAAGATACAAACGTGGCCCAAAATAGGAAGGTCATTTGTCCTCAACTGAATGTGTCAGTACCCAAAATTTCTGAAATGAATTCAAAGGTCATTTTGAGAATTTAATTCTATAAATTTTGCAGATTCATTTACTCAGCGTCCAACTCCAGTCATCCTGTGCATGCCACATTAATCATTATGACGAAAAATCTCATGGACAAGTTTGAAATTTTAATAACTCTGGTGTGTACCATATTTTACACTCATTTTCTTTTGTCCTGGGTTTGTACACATAGAGCACTGAGGTGGGCTGGCTATAGCATGGTCCAGGTGCAGTGGTGGTATGGGTGGGGTGGGGCAGGATAGCTCTCTCTGCCCTGTGGGATGAAAGAGATAGGGTGAATAGAGATTCAGGAGATGTTGTAGGAATGAGGTGCTTCACCTCAGGTAGCATTGGTGACTACTCCCATAAATGATCATCGCACTTTCACGCTTTGTACACAGATCACTTTCCTCATCAGAATACCTCTTAATTGAGTCCACACTTTAAAATAGCAATGTGGCAATTTGATAAGTTTAAATCATGCTACACCCCAAACACACCCATAATTATGTGAGAGACTGACCCCTTTGTGTCCAGCACCTTACTTTTTGGTCAGATTGTAACAATAGCAAAGTGGAGTTGGAGATGCTCCAACTGCACTTGTGCTGAGTGCTTTACACTGGGCACTGTGGATAATCAAGATAGGGCCCTTGCTGTGTACTTTGTATCTGGATTTTACAAATTTTGAGTTCTCCAGAGAACTCCGTGAAAGCAGTTTTATTGAAGCATATATGGCTCAGCAAGTCCAAATAAATCTGGGAGCATGCACTGCTGTCGCTCTATCCACCACACCATGGACCCGCCTTGGGTCCTGGATGGCAACTACACAGGCAGAGAACCACTCCATCACTGACTGAATCTGTCTGCTGCACCCACTGTGACCTGAGCACCGAGGCAGCTGCATGCTGGATTGTGCAAACGCACCACATGACCAAAATAACATAGTTGATGTTCCTTCACAATGCAAGCGACACTCCTTTTCTGACTGTCCCTCAGTAACTGCTCATATGACACAAAGTCATTCCAGTGGCAGGATCCTCAGCAGGTGTTTTAAAATAATTTCTTAAAGTTTGGGACTCAAAATGTAACAAACTATTGACACTGCTGTGATGAATTTAAAAAACAACCCATTTTCAGGTGCTGAAGAAACAATCTGTTTGTGTTGCTGATGCTTTAAATGCTTCTTCACCCATTGGTATGGAGGGTTTTTCTCTGCTCGTCTTCCAGACTGCGTTGGTGTTTTGCACAGAGCATAGATCACTCAATGGGTGTATCTCATTAATCTGAATGTGGGTCTCTGTGACATATGTCACAGAAATCTAAAAGGAGCTGCTTCAGGCATTTGGTTTGTTTATGGGGGTTAGTTTTAACATGCAAAGACATAGAGTTATGGGATTTTGAGGATATTGAACACAAAACCACAACTGTATTTGACTGTATACTGTAGATTAAAAGACCTTCACACAATTGTACTTCTTTAAGTGGAGCAAAACAGAGCTACAAATTAAAGAAATAAATTGATTATACAACACAACAAACCTCCAGCTAACTTTCTCTTGAGATGAAAACTAATTCCACTTAAGCCACGTGCCAAATGGCAAATAATATATTCAAATGTGTAATGAGTGATTTAGCCACACTTTAATTGGAAGCTAAATTTAGATGTGCAGATGAGTGTTTTAAGTATGCAGTGTTTGAAAAATGAAAGGTGTAAGCTTGCTGGGAGTGTATCGCTCCCCGTGGTGCTGGTGCTGACTTCACAGATGTCTGACCATGATTTAATCAATCACAGTCTTGGCACACAGCTCACTGTAAATGGGGCTCTCGAGGCTGCCCTGAACGGGAGACCAGAGTTGTGTTTTCATTTGCTCTTTTTTTTTTTAACTCGCCACACTCCCGCTTTGACCATATCCTAACATTCTGTGCCATTACGTCAAACGTGTCCTTCATCTGGCCATCATTCATCTTCATGTCTGCATGCTTCACGTGTGCTCCAGAAGATGTGAAATAAAAAAAATATGTGGATCTCAGTCCTGCTGCTGGGCACCTGAAGCATTGCACATTTTCCATTTCTTCCTGGTCTACACACAGGTGATTATCTAATTAGATGTGTTCATCCAGTCCACAGCTGATGTATAACTAGTCGGGTGTGGGTAGACTGGGCGTAAAGATGCTTTTGGCTCATTTTCACTTTGATATACAATATGACTCATAAGTCAGTGCGCTCATAGCTTAAAGAAAAACCCAAACAATGGCTTTCTACTTACAGTATTATTCATGGAAGGAGCTTTCCAAAAACAGTTTGATGTTTGGTGGCAAACCCCAAAGTGTAAAACAAACAAACAACAAAAAAATACTTAAAAATGAACAAATTAAAATAATTGTAATAAGAACCCAAAAGATAATAAACAAACAAAAATGGAAGTGTCTTTATTTAAATGGATTGGATCTCTCTCTCTCTCTCTCTCTCTCTCTCTCTCTCTCTCTCTCTCTCTCTCTCTCTCTCTCTCTCTCTCTCTCTCTATATATATATATATATAGATATATATAGAGAGAGATATCTATCTATCTATCTATCTATCTATCTATCTATCTATCTATCTATCTATCTATCTATCTATCTATCTATCTATCTATCTATCTATCTATCTATCTATCTATCTATCTATCTATCTATCTATCTATCTATCTATCTATCTATATGACTATTACGGTCAAAGTTACAGGTTTGATTGGCCTCTGCCATATACAGACTCAATCTCTCAACAGTATATACCGGAAGCACATATTGTATTGCATTAAGTTTTATTTAATTAATATGATGATCTGTTTTTCAGCCTTATGATACACAATCTGGAATGCAGAATCTTGTGCCATAAGAAAAATCTGCACTTCCTCAACTGAGTTCCTGGGAGCAAGGTTGAGAACTACTGATGCAAACAAGATGTAACTGGCAATTGACTTTAAACCTTTGGCACTAAGGTGAAGAATCTATGGGATTCTCAAATGTTAATGTAAAAGAAAAAAAATGGCCCATTGTAAAACATGTAAATTAACTTTAAAACACAAGTTGACCAGCGGCTTTGAATATCCAGTTCGCCAACTCGGGTGTAATATTTCATAATTTATGTCAGTGCAGCAGATGATTTTTTCACATCAGTTACCTGCAGTATACAGTTAAACCTTCACGGAGCAGGATTAGGGAGGGATGATACAGTTCTTCCCCCTGATGAATACAATAAAACTGTAGGACACTGTGGATGAAGGTGAGAAAGATTGAGATTGACAGCGGTGTATTTTTGAAGAGTTGTTGCAGTACATAACTGATTAGTAACAAGAAAGAACATTAATCAACCTGACATGATGAGGTGCATTAGATATGGCGTGAGATATGTCAGTGGTATATGATATGTTGAGTGCAGTATAACATCACTGTAGAGGGAAGCCATCCCTTTCTCAGCCCCTTTTTTGGGGGTGGTTGTAGTTATTATCTCCCTCTAGCTCTGGTCCTTGACCAGAGGGCAAGGAGTTTGGGTCGGCCACAGTATCTTAGATCTTTGCTGTTCCTTGGACTGCACTGTTCTGGACAGAGACCTCAGATGTTGCTCCTGGGATCTGCTGGAGCCATTCTCCCAGTTTGGGTATTACATAAGAGCTGCTACTACCACGGGTACCACTGTGGCCTTTACCTTTCGCATCTTTTCTAGTTCTTCGTTCAGCCCCTGGTCCTTGTTCATCTTCTCATGCTCTTTTTTTATGTTACTATCAGTTGGAATTGCAACATTTTCCACAACTGCCCTTGTCTGCTCCCTGACAGGCACCATTATGTCTGGTTGGTCAGCCATCACCTGTCTGCCTGGAACTTCTCATCCACCTTTGGTGGTGTTGTCCACTTGGAATTTGGTACTTTCAGTGGGTATGTGGTACAGATGTTAGTGTACTCTATCCCAACTACTTGTTTGTGCCTCTCAGGGGCATCTTTGCACAGCCTGGACCTTGTGTTCTGTCTGCTATGATTGACCCCTGGTCCTGGACCTCAAGGCCTGTTCTTGTGCTGCCATGATCAGAGCCTCTGTGCTGTCCTTCAGCCCAGCACTTGCTAGCTATTGATGTGATTTCTTGATGTCAGCCACCCCCGCTGTCTGGTGGTGGTACATCCCACAGAGACGTCAGGCGTCCGTGCATCCTCTTAATCTTCACCAGCCTCTGCCTTTTGTCTTTTGAGGTACTCATTTAGTGACTTATATCTGGGTGCCACCTTCTTGATGTACTCTTGGATGGTTCTTATCTCATCTTGGATAGTGGCTTTTGACACTTCACCCCCGGCCCTTCTCTTTTGACTTGATTGTACATTCTCAGAATGCTAGACTTTGGGTGGAACCTTCTGTTCATTGTGTATGTTTTGTTGCGTATGTTGACATCTGTGGCACGTTTCTCTTTCTTTGGCCCACTTGTTATTCCAGGAGGGACTATGATGACTGGTAGGGTATAAATGATAATGACTTGGATTTTATTGCACTTGTGGAAAGGATTCAATGTACAAATTTGTCTGTCAAATGAAGCAAGTGACCTTGTGACTGTTGGACAATGACAAAGGCTTTTAAACTGAAGTTATACCTTTTATGGACATTGCTGGTCTGTGGGCCTTGTTTGGATTGCAGTATTATTTGTTGCTGTGATTTGTGGGGCCCCAGACATGCTGAGTTGTTTGTATCCCAGATATACATAGGTTGTGGATCTTAGAAAGCTTAATTAGGATGTTACAGCGGCTTGTTGATGCCTCATTGGTCTTCACTCATACATTTCTGTTGAGATTCAGTGATGCCTTAAGCTCTCCCCCAGTGTTGCTATAAAGAGAAGCCAGAGTCCCGAGAGCTTTGAATCTAGATCACTCTCTGAGCAGCAGGCAGGCTACCCAATGAGGATGGAGGTTCAGGAGAAAGAGGGTGGGATGTATTCCTGTGGTACATTAACATTCATTCTACTTGCCTGTGGCCTTTCAATTATTCATCCATGCGTGTTACATTATTTTATGTACGCCAGTGGCGTGCTTTCCTATTTCACAATACATCTTACACAAATTACTAAATATAGATGTACAACCCCAATTCCAATGAAGTTGGGATGTTGTGTGAAATACATTAAAACAGAATAAAATGATTTGGGGGAGGTGATGGTCTAATGGTTAAGGTGTTGGGCTTGAGACCAGAAGATCCTCGGTTCAAATCCCCACCTGACTGGAAAATCACTAAGATCTTTAATCCCCTATTGCTCCCAGTGTATAGTGAGTGCCTTGTATGGCAGCACCCTGACATCGGGAGAATGTGAGGTATAATTGTAAAGCGCTTTGAACGTCTGATGCAGATGGAAAAGGGCTATATAAATGCATTCCATTTACCATTTATTTATCATTTGCAAATCCTCTTCAACCTATATTCAATTGAATTCACCACAAAGACAACTGCAATATATTTCAAAAAAGCTGGGACAGGGGCAACAAAAGACTGGGAAAGTTGATGAATGCTCAAAGAACACCTGTTTGGAACATTCCACAGGTTAATTGGAAACAGGTGAGTGTAATGTTTGGGTATAAAAGGAGCATCCCGAAAGGCTCAACCGTTCACAAGCAATGATGGGGCAATGATCACCATTTTGTGAACTGCGTGAAAAAATAGTGCAACAGTTTAAGAACAATGTTTTACAATGTTCAGTTGCATGGAATTTGGAGATTCCATCATCTACAGTCCATAATATATTTAGAAGATTCAGAGAATCTGGAGAACTTTCTACATATAAGCAGTAAGACCGAAAACCAACATTGAATGCCCGTGACCTTCGATCCCTCAGGCGGCACTGCATTAAAAACCGACATCATTGTATAAAGGATCTTACCGTGTGAGCTCAGGAACACCTCAACAAACGATTGTCAGTTAGCACAGTTATTAACACAGATTGTTTAGATGGTTGAAATTCATAGATTTAGAATAGCATGTACAGTACTCTGTAAAAATCTTAGAAAAAAATTTGCCAGGATTTAAAAACAACAACCACATAAATTGCAAAAATAAAAGCATATCCTATAATGTTAGATAAAGTGTGCTGAGCATTAAAGACAGAACATGAATGGGCACTTGCAAGTTAAATGTGACACTGATTCATGCAAATTATTTCTTTTTGATTCAGCGATACAATAATATATGCTTCTGTGTGGCCTTGAAATTTGATATTTTGTCCAAAATTGAATTGAATCACTTTATCTGTGACTAAAACAAAACCCTTCCAGCATGTTCAATCATATTGGCTCCAAAATGTTTGAGTTAAACACTTACGACCTGTAGTTTGACCTTCCATGGTTACCAAATGTCAAAAACCATGTATCCAAAAGAAAAGGTCATTTATGGCTTCACATTAGTGTTTCATTGTCACCATGGGTGTTATCTGTAACCCATTACTTAATATAGGCATTCTCAATTAGTTTGCCTTATCAAGGCCATGCAGGGTCAAAGATCATGTGACCAAATGAAATTGCTCGCCATAGCCATTGTATTTTGTAAATATCCCCCATATATATGTTTACTGGGCCAAGGACAGTGTGGTGGCCAAGTGGTTAGTGTACCTGCTTCCAAAACAGAAGGTTGCTGCTTCAAAACCCCCCTGTTCCCGTTCTCCATGTAATATGGAGTTATGTCAGGAAGGTCATCTGGTTTGTGCCAAATGTTAAAAATAGCGAGTTTAAGTTAGGCGTTAGTGATGGATTATACAGCAAAATACAGCTTATCAATACTCATGTTTGAAATACTGGAAAGATTCATGATTAATGTAAACTGTCATTTGTTTTGGCTCTAACCCATTCAGTAATGATAATTTTTTTGGGGTGGAACCTAAAACCAAAAACTTTCAAATATAGTTTCTGCTCAGAATGAACTAACTGAATAAATAAAGAAGCTCACATGGGCAACTGTGCAATGATTAAATGTAAAGATAGAAAGTCAAAGTGTTGTAGCAAAAAAAAAAAAAAAGAAAGAAAAAAAAAACCCCGATCATGCTATCAGATATTATTAGGCAGAGTAAATGTATGCTTGCACATAAACATGTAAATTGATTACACTCTGCCCTGCAAGTTGGCACACTGCTCCTCCTGTGAGTGGGGCTTTACAAACCAGACTAATCAACAGCGTCTTCAGGGGCTCCGGTTAAGGCTGCCCCACAGGCTCAGGCTTCCTGTGGCCACACAGCACAGCAGACAGGCTCGGCTCCACATTAACAGAGAGGGAGGCAGATAACGCTAATGCAGAAAAAGAAATCACAAAGAGCAGCGGAGGGAAGGAGAGTGCATCTGCATGATCGTAGAGCTATATATCAGAGGAGGATGAGGGGAAACTTCAGAGTGCAAAGCCATTTTCCATCCAGGAGAGTAGCAGGAGGGAGTGCTTTATCGTGTTGTGCACATCCATGCGTAATGTGTGGCTAAGGGCATCACTCTAGCCGGCAGGTAAACACGCTCAGCTCATGCATCTGGATAGATGGATGGCGGCGCTTCTGCAGCAGCCTCCACCTCTGAGGCAATCTCCAATTTAATGGAGTTCCAAAACATTTGGGCGACTAAAAGGTTTTGATAATTTCGCCTTGGTGTAATATCCTACAATGATATTTTAGTTGTTTGATTTTAGCCTGCAGAGAAAAGCAATAAATTGTAGGGAGGATTGGGAGCCCAGTGAGAAATGGTGCAGAAATGGGGGATAATAAGCCCCTCTTTTGGATTCTGTTTGCAATATTTTACTGTGGCCAGAAATGCACCAAGTAAACTAAGTGAAGTAGATGATGTAGTAGGTCAGAAACATTTTGTGGAGTCAATGAAATATAACTTTAAAAAAAAGTCACTTACAGAGAGCAGGAAGCAGCGTTCAGCACTCATTGAATAGGTTATTTTTTTTTCCATTCAGAGTTCAGTGAAAGAAGCTGCAGTGTTTAGCACTTTCCCTGTTGCTCTGCCTGAAGTGAGATTTCAGCAAATGACGCTTTTTTAGATTTATTTCCCGTGGCGGCGCCCAGGAGGTAATTAGTTAGCAGTGAAAGCATCCATATTCATGTGTCACGGAAGAATCATAGTTGCACACTGAGAGGTGAAGTAGGAGGGAACGCTGGAGTGTGCATGTACATGTGGGTCATGTGGAACAGGATTTATGTGAGCAGGTGAGTGTGTGTGTGTGTGTGTGTGTGTGTGTGTGTGTGTGTGTGTGTGTGTGTGTGTGTGTGTGTGTGTGTGTGTGTGTGTGTGTGTGTGTGTGCACGGAGGGGTGGGAAGTTCATGAAAAAAGAGGGCAGGGTTGGGCTTTCTTTCTCGCGTCTCTCTCCAGCCTCCAAGTGGAGCGTCATCACCCCCCCACCCCTACTTTGCCCCACTACAAGCTGCTGGCCCTCCGTCAGGTAACGAAACAGGATAGTATCACAGGAGGGTGAACCCCAAAGTGGCCCCGCCTGTCTCCATATGTGTGTTCACGTGAATGTGAGTGTGTGTCTGCGAGGCTCTCACCCGTACCTGTCATATATCCTAAAATCTTTGTTGTCAGTGTTTGCCTGTTTGATGCACCCCCCCTCCCCCACTCCTTTCCAAGCGCACTTTTGTTTTCTTGATCCCATTCCCAGCAGACTCTTGTCTCTCACACCCCGCTCCCCAATCCCACATATACTCAACAAAAATATAAACGCAACACTTTTGGTTTTGCTCCCGTTTTGTATGAGATGAACTCAAAGATCTAAAACTTTTTCCACATACACAATATCACCATTTCCCTCAAATATTGTCCACAAACCAGACTAAATCTGTGATAGTGAGCACTTCTCCTTTGCTGAGATAATCCATCCCACCTCACAGGTGTGTCATACCAAGATGCTGATTAGACACCATGATTAGTGCACAGGTGTGCCGTAGACTGTCCACAATAAAAGGCCACTCTGAAAGGTGCAGTTTTGTTTTATTGGGGGGGATACCAGTCAGTATCTGGTGTGACCACCATTTGCCTCATGCAGTGCAACACATCTCCTTCGCATAGAGTTGATCAGGTTGTCAATTGTGGCCTGTGGAATGTTGGTCCACTCCTCTTCAATGGCTGTGCAAAGTTGCTGGATATTGGCAGGAACTGGTACACGCTGTCGTATACGCCGGTCCAGAGCATCCCAAACATGCTCAGTGGGTGACATGTCCGTTGAGTATGCCGGCCATGCAAGAACTGGGACATTTTCAGCTTCCAAGAATTGTGTACAGATCCTTGCAACATGGGGCCGTGCATTATCCTGCTGCAACATGAGGTGATGTTCTTGGATGTATGGCACAACAATGGGCCTCAGGATCTCGTCACGGTATCTCTGTGCATTCAAAATGCCATCAATAAAATGCACCTATGTTCTTCGTCCATAACAGACGCCTGCCCATACCATAACCCCACCGCCACCATGGGCCACTCGATCCACAACATTGACATCAGAAAACCGCTCACCCACACGACGCCACACACGCTGTCTGCCATCTGCCCTGGACAGTGTGAACCGGGATTCATCCGTGAAGAGAACACCTCTCCAACATGCCAAACGCCAGCGAATGTGAGCATTTGCCCACTCAAGTCGGTTACAACGACGAACTGGAGTCAGGTCGAGACCCCGATAAGGACGACGAGCATGCAGATGAGCTTCCCTGAGACGGTTTCTGACAGTTTGTGCAGAAATTCTTTGGTTATGCAAACCGATTGTTTCAGCAGCTGTCCGAGTGGCTGGTCTCAGACGATCTTGGAAGTGAACATGCTGGATGTGGAGGTCCTGGGCTGGTGTGGTTACACGTGGTCTGCGGTTGTGAGGCTGGTTGGATGTACTGCCAAATTCTCTGAAACGCCTTTGGAGACGGCTTATGGTAGAGAAATGAACATTCAATACACGAGCAACAGCTCTGGTCGACGTTCCTGCTGTCAGCATGCCAATTGCACGCTCCCTCAAATCTTGCAACATCTGTGGCATTGTGCTGTGTGATAAAACTGCACCTTTCAGAGTGGCCTTTTATTGTGGACAGTCTAAGGCACACCTGTGCACTAATCATGGTGTCTAATCAGCATCTTGATATGGCACACCTGTGAGGTGGGATGGATTATCTCAGCAAAGGAGAAGTGCTCACTATCACAGATTTAGACTGGTTTGTGAACAATATTTGAGGGAAATGGTGATATTGTGTATGTGGAAAAAGTTTTAGATCTTTTACAAAATGGGAACAAAACCAAAAGTGTTGCGTTTATATTTTTGTTGAGTGTATGTATGGTCTATGTTACTAGAGCCGTTGCTATGCCAACAGCCCACTTTCTCCGAGATCCTGATCAGAAGTCGACTCTGCCTCCCGTTGGACACTGTAGGCAACTGCGGGCTGAAAAGCATCAATTTCCACATCAACCCCCCAAGGAGTCTGATGGAGGAAGAAGCACTGGCAGAAAAACGTAGCAGTTGCACTGTTTCCATCTGCCACAATTAATATCTCTCTCGCTGTCATTTCTGGAATTTAAATAAAGGCAGATGAGTTGTTTTAGGGGCAGCAATGTGGCTTAGTGGTTAGCACTGTTGCCTCACAGCAAGGGGGTCATGGGATCAATTCCCACCTGTGGCCTTTCTGTGTGGAGTTTGCATGTTCTCCCTGTGTTTCTGTGGGTTCTCTCCGGGTGCTCCGGCTTCCTCCCACATCCAAAGACACACAGGTTAGGTGGACTGGAAACTTTAAATTGACCATAGGTGTGTGTGTGGGTGTTAATGTGTTTGTGTGGCCCTGCGGCAGACGGGTGTCCTGTCCAGGGTGGACCACGCCTCACGCCCCATGACTGCTGGGATACACTCCAGCCCCCATGACCCTTAATTGAAGTAAGTGGTTGAAGATGAGTGAGTGAGTGAGTTATTTTAGATGCTTGATGTATAGCAGAGGAGCTGCTGCATTTGCTATATTCTAATGCTGCGTTCACACCGGACACCCTGCGAGCGACGGCAGCGAGAGGTTGCCATGTAATCCCTATGGAAGAACGCGTTGTGGCGCCACAAAAGTCCAAGCCACGCAATGCGACAGGATGGACGCAAATAAAGCGACGCGAATAAAGTGATTTTGAGGGATTAACATGATATTGCATTGCATCGCGTCGCCCTCTTCCCTAAATTGAAAAATCTGAACTTTTTCGTCTTGTCACGTCGCGATGACCAATCAGGGACTGGATATGTAGTGACATGGAGATGTCTGGAGTTTATACTTGATGTGGACATGTCCTGTCTCTGGCAGCCAGGACCCTTTTGTCCTTGATTTGTCCTTTTTTTTATTTGTCCTTTTTTTCTTGATTTGTCCTTGACAATTATGACAGAGTTTGAGGGCAGGGAGGAACTGCAGCAGCAGCCAGTTTTTTTTCCTTTGTTCACATGTGCGCGTGAACGAATCATCTGTGAAGATAATTTTATTAACTACACAAATGTATAATAGAACAAGTGGTGACTGGTTTATAACACAATTATGACAGAGTTGAGGGGAGAGCGAGGAACTGCAGCAGCAGCCATTTTTTTTTAACTGTTCACGTGTGCGCACGCAAACGGGACAGGAGGTCCTCAAACTGGGTCCTGGAGAGGCGGAAGTACTGCTGAAAGTGGCTGTCATCCAGACACCGCTCCTGCAGCAAATGATGAAACTCCCTGAATTTAGAATGTCTCACGAGGATGTTGTGAACCCAGGGACGGCGTCACTGGCAACGTTTGTCAGCTTTCCACAACAAATAGAGCACAGCAACTTGCTCCGTGTGATCAAGGTCCGTCATGTTGACTTGATGGTGAGTGGAATGGAAGCTCCTCCTATTTGATGACGCATTGGGGCGAATTTTCGCAGCAAAAGCAGAGCGACACACCAGGCGATGGTGGCGCGTAAATCGCCAGGCAAGGGACGCGAATTTGTGGCGTAGGGTGGCATCTGGTGTGAACGTGGCATTAAAGATTATGGAAGCAGCGCTGAACCAGAAGACCACCTCAGGTGCTGTAGAACGGAGCTGACCCCCTGCCCCCCTTCCCCAACCCAACTGCACAAGCTCTTACACCTGCACTGAACCCCTGAATGAAGCATGAAGGAGAATGAATAATTGAAGATGTTCACTCCCCATCAATGCTCGGGAGGTGGAGGAGGAGGGAGGTGCCTTACTTTACTTGAGCCCCTAAGTCAGTCAGTGTTTTTCCTCGCCTCTCAAACTCCCCGCCTGCAGTTTCGAGCCTGTGCAACATATATAGGCCCCTGCCGTTGCAATTACCTCCCTCGGCAGCTGCATGAAACACCCTCTCCCTGCTCAAAATGGTTAACATCCCTCCTTCCTCCCCGTCTCGCTCCAGTTCCTTTGCTGATTCAAGTGATCGTCTGTTTGCTTGTGTTTTTTATTTTATTTTATTTTATTTTTGCTGGCCTTTTTTTTCTGTCTGTCTATTTGTCAGTACATTTTCTTCCGGTTATGTTCTTGTCCTCCTCCAGAAATATAGACATTACATCAATTTTTCATGCAATTTGCAGAATAGAGCGCTCCCGACCAAAAAAAGAAAAAAAGTGTCAAACCTATTCCGATGCTGGCCAGACAGACAGACTTCCTATGGGCTCCTTGTTTTCTGCCTGTTCAGGGCATTGCCTTCACTCCCAGAGTGACAACTACTTGCATATCTTTTATATATGCACATGTAGCCAATGCCAGACACGTGCTTCGACCCCTGTGTCCCACACTTTTAGAGTGTTGCTAAACAGTTGGAGAATCTGTGAGATTATATTATTTTTAACTCATGCGTAGACAATCTCTAAAAATGTCCTCTTTTGTAACACTCTAAATGTGCATAGCCTCTGTTCTGACTTTGTCTGTGTCTGTATGTGTGTGTGGTACTTTTTATTTTAATTTTTTATTTTTTTTATTTTTTTATTTTTTTTGGAATAGTGTATTTTAGCTTTATTCTTCTTTCATACTGAATCTCATGATTTATTTTGACCTCCCTTCATAAAGAACAATTGTTCTTGCTCTCCTTCTCTGGTGATGAATTGTATTTATTGTCTTCCTTTTCCTCTCTGTGCTCTTTCTCTCTTTAGCACATTTTCTCCTTTGTCTCCTTTTTCAGATACTGTGTGTGTAACTCCTATTTTGTTTTATTTTTATTTCATTTCTTTTGTATTTTTTTGTCTCTTATTCATTGATACTTATCAGACTGACCAAACTAAGCCTCTCTTGTGTTTCCAGGCTTTCCTTCAGCCATCCCTATCTTTTCTTGCAGCTCTGTTTTTCTCTCTAATGTGCTGCTCTTTTTGGTTTATTTTTTGTAACTTCACTGTTCATGTTATTAATACTTACTCTTTCTTCTAATACAGATACTAATTTGTTTTCTATTTCTTACATCCCTTGTTAAACCCTTTTTCTCAACAGTCTTTATGATTTCCGTCCGTTGTGTGTCTAATGTCAGCGTCCTCTGTGTGTCTTTGACGTTCTTTCTCTCTGTTCTCTTCTCTCTCTCCGTGTGTGTCTTTTTTGGCCTCACAGTGTTTCAGTATATTTATGTGCCTTGATCAATCATCTATGGCGAGTCCAGTGTGTCACATTAACATTGGCTAGGATGTTCACATTGTACCTTTTTCATTTTTCATATTTTCTTCTTTTCATTATAATTACTCTCATTTAAAAATTTCTCATTTAAATTGGCCTTTCCTTGAATTTCCTTGTTTTCATGATGTATGAACTTTTGTTCTTTTGTCCAAGACTGTTTGTTCCAACTTAACATTATATGTTTTTTTTTCTTTCTGTTTGTAATGCAGATTCTAAATAAGTGAGCGATTTAAACACAAAAATACTGGTGATGTTGGCTGTCTTGTTAAAAGTCCTCTAAATGTTTGTGTACCGTGTGTATAGTTGTGCCGTGTGGCTGTTCCTTTTCTTATTTATGCCTGTCTTGTTTGTCTTTATGAAGAGGGACTGAAAACTGTAGGGGACGGATGCACTTAAATGGTTTCCATCATTTTTAATTGCTCACTTCTGTTTTGTGTTCTATCTAAAAATGTTTCCTTCCTCGGTGGAGGTAACTTTCTTGTGGATGTTTGCTGTGTTGAACATATGTTTAGTCATCTCAGGTTCCAAGTTTCATCAAACACAACTCATTACATCAAATGTCCTCAGTTTTCGTGCCCACTGTTAATCTGTGGCATCTCTGGCAGATTCAATTGGCTTCATTCACACCAGTTACAAAAAGCACAATCGACTGTGAAGTGACATCTATCCAAAGCAAACTGGGACTCAGTCGGTTATTTCAGATAGGACATTTCATGCGCCAAGCAGGTGGAGGTGGACTCCTTCAGACATTCTCTCTTTCTCCACTTATTGTCATCTGGGTCAACCTTCCATTTTTGTCTACAGGGGCAACAAGCCAGTTAATAGCCCCAAGGGCCAACACTCTGATGCTGATGGCCACTCCTCAGTAACTGACCTGGCCAACTCTCTCACTGGAGACATGGTGATGGTAAGACCAGAGCATTTGTTTGCATGGAGAGTTTGTCCCTTCTGTGTATTTTATTATGCATATCAGTGTTGATATGGCTTGTTGTGTGGTTAATTCTACTAATGGGCCATCAAAGATATTGCTGCTCCAGTGATTCCACTGAGTAAATTTTAGTATTTTTAGTGTGTACATCAGCACCAGGTTAGTACTAATTACTCAGTAGCTTGGTGACATTAGCCTCACTGGCGGTGCAGCGGTTACTCAGCCGATGTGATGGTTATATATTTTAATACCCACACCCAAGCCACCATTATAAAAACCATCTGCCCAGTCAACAAAAATCTTGGTCCTCAGGACCCAAATAGTTTCCATTTCTCCCTTAGCTAATCAGAGAAGATAAGCTCATTCAGCTGTTGATTAGCTGAACACACCTCGCTGAGCTGATCTGCTTTGATTAGTTCAGGGACAAATGGAAAATGTGCAATACGTTGGGCCCCAAGGACCAGGAACGGGACCCCCTGCATTAACCAAACACACAAACCAAATTTAGCTGGTTAGTCATAGTGTTAGCCATACTGCGAGATGGAGGCATATTCAGGATTCATGTGTAATGGCCTTAATTGTTGAGCAGGTCTTGTTCACACTCCACCACTTGACCTATACTCAACAAAAATATAAACGCAACACTTTTGGTTTTGCTCCCATTTTGTATGAGATGAACTCAAAGATCTAAAACTTTTTCCACATACACAATATCACCATTTCCCTCAAATATTGTTCACAAACCAGTCTAAATCTGTGATAGTGAGCACTTCTCCTTTGCTGAGATAATCCATCCCACCTCACAGGTGTGCCATATCAAGATGCTGATTAGACACCATGATTAGTGCACAGGTGTGCCTTAGACTGCCCACAATAAAAGGCCACTCTGAAAGGTGCAGTTTTGTTTTATTGGGGGGGATACCAGTCAGTATCTGGTGTGACCACCATTTGCCTCATGCAGTGCAACACATCTCCTTCGCATCATCCGTGAAGAGAACACCTCTCCAACGTGCCAAACACCAGTGAATGTGAGCATTTGCCCACTCAAGTCGGTTACGACGACGAACTGGAGTCAGGTCGAGACCCCGATGAGGACGACGAGCATGCAGATGAGCTTCCCTGAGACGGTTTCTGACAGTTTGTGCAGAATTCCTTTGGTTATGCAAACCGATTGTTTCAGCAGCTGTCCGAGTGGCTGGTCTCAGACGATCTTGGAGGTGAACATGTTGGATGTGGAGGTCCTGGACTGGTGTGGTTACACGTGGTCTGCGGTTGTGAGGCTGGTTGGATGTACTGCCAAATTCTCTGAAACGCCTTTGGAGATGGCTTATGGTAGAGAAATGAACATTCAATACACGAGCAACAGCTCTGGTTGACATTCCTGCTGTCAGCATGCCAATTGCACGCTCCCTCAAATCTTGCGACATCTGTGGCATTGTGCTGTGTGATAAAACTGCACCTTTCAGAGTGGCCTTTTATTGTGGACAGTCTAAGGCACACCTGTGCACTAATCATGGTGCCTAATCAGCATCTTGATATGGCACACCTGTGAGGTGGGATGGATTATCTCAGCAAAGGAGAAGTGCTCACTATCACAGATTTAGACTGGTTTGTGAACAATATTTGAGAGAAATGGTGATATTGTGTATGTGGAAAAAGTTTTAGATCTTTGAGTTCATCTCGTACAAAATGGGAGCAAAACCAAAAGTGTTGCGTTTATATTTTTGTTGAGTATTTACAGGTTGGCTGATAGTTAGGCAGAGTCCAGCACTACCAAGATGGCGCCATTTGTAGCTGCCCTTCTAAAGCTGCATTCACATTACAGTCACTTCTGATGAGCACTGAGCAGGTTTGAGACCAATTGTGAAGTCATTGGGATGAGGATCACCACATCCAAATGAATGATTTTACATGTTGACTGTAAGCAACAGATAGGAAACCAGATGTTCCGTTGTTTTCAGTGAGTAGGTAACTGTCTACCATAACAGCACCTGCCGTCAAAAGTTTAAAATTTTCTATTTTTTTCCAATTCCTGAAACAAAAAGGACAAAATGGATGTTCTTTTGTTTTTAACAACCAGGACAGATGGACAGAAAGAGATGGATTATTTAAGTGCAGAGAGTCACTGGTTTTAATCAGGTAAACTTGAATAATTTATGTGATATTGTGCAGAGGCATTAATTCATAACCTCAGAAGATTACCCTTTTAAACTGCCATTGGACCAAGGAATTCCTGCATTAATTACAATGCTGTGCAGAATGATAAAACTCGTTGCACTTTTCATTAAGTAAATTGTTGTCTGTGATGTTAGCATTAAAGTACAACGCAATTCTAAAATTCCCTTGGCCAAATGAACATGTAATCAATGAACGAGTGTGTAGAAAGAATGTGACCTTATGACCCCTTAGAATAGGCCAAGGTTACCATCTTTGAAAAGATCTGTGCCCCAAGAATGCTCCCTGTGAATTTGAAGACCCTGGCAGTAATAGGACTGGAGTTATGCTGAGCACAGACAGACGGATGGACGGACGGACACAAAGTCTTCACAATACCCGATGGCCATATTTTGGCCTCTGGTAAAAATGATGTCACCTCCCATCGTCACCTACAGACAACAGGAATTTTACAGAACAACATGCTTGAAAACTGCAGTTCAAACAAGCTATGGGTAATGTCACTGAGAGTTTGCATAGAGAGTTTGCATAGTCTATGCCTATGACCTGAGAGTTGTTGGTTCAGTCTGTAGAATCAGAGTTTAATTCTGCACAGAGATGGTGAAAGATCAGTACTTGTCCTACAAGTATTACTCTTCAAGAACACATTAGTGGTTCTTTTGCAGTTTAATCCTTCAGGGTATTGTTCCACTGTGCAGCTTCTGGATGGGAATTCGTATGAGGGCCATAAGTACATGGAAACATCACCATGTCTATGCTTAGCAGGGATTGAAGGGTAACTGGTAGCTTTGCCAAAGCCATGTAAAAAAAAATGTCCTGATGATCAGCTGTAATATTTTATCTACCTTATTATGGATCACAGTGTGATTGCTCAGTAGTTAGCACAGTGGCCTTCTATTGCTGGTTTATGTTCTAGCTTGTATTGGCACCCAGTGCCCTCCAAGCGCCTTGGGGCAACTGTTTGTTGTGATTTGGCGCTATATAAATACAATTGATTTGATTGATTTGATTTGGTGGCTAATCAGCAGAAAAAGTGGTACCTAACTTATAGTTATAACTTACCCTACCCTACCCTTACCCTGACATCAAGGTGAATATGAGGCATTATTGTAAAGCGTTTTGAGCGTCTGATGCAGATGGAAAAGCACTATATAAATGCAGTCCATTTACCATTTACCTTATCATGCTGTGGCCTCTGCACATGTGCAACTATGCAGCACATTCCTGCAGCTTAGTGAAAAGAGTATGGGCTCACCCTTTACCTTCTATAAAGGTCACGGTGATAGAGGGCTCTCTTAAAGGTGGATGATGTCACAATTCTTTCAGATGCCCCCAACCCCATCCTTAGTTGTGATCCTGAGGTCTTGATGGATCTTCTGGACAAAAATTTGTGAATATCTCATTGTTCATTTGCACCTACTCCCTCAGTAATGTAAAGCCTGTATGGCCCCAGATAAATTCAGTTCAGTTTATTTATATAACACCAAATCACAAAAAAGTCACCTGAAGCCAATTCACATGGGTAAGGTCTAACCTTAGCAACCCCTTCAGCAATAGGGGACAGTGGTAAGAAAACTCCCTATGTTTTTTTTTTTTTTTTTTTTTTTTGAGGAAGAAACCTCAAGCAGACCAGACTCAGAGGGGTCCCAGGCTTCTTATGTTTTTTTGTACAATAAATTAGTTCCATGTCCATCATAGGAATGTGACCTACTCCCCAGATTTTATGAACATTTTCAGGAACAGCACAGTAATTGGCCTTTTCACACATTATGTCTCAACTGCAGCGAAGACCCACTAGGCTTGCAACCAGTAATAGTGATAGCTAGCAAGCAATCACTAATGTTGGAGACACAGCAACGTGTAAAGCCCCTTTCACACCGGGGCTGCTTCGAGTTGCTTCATGTGGCGTCATGACTACGCAGGAATGTCTGCATCAGGGGTGCGCAGCAGGAGGGCAGAGAGGAGGTGACAGTGCAGAGGACCTCTGCACAGAGAAATCAGAGTGCACAGTCTGGCTGCAGACTGTGATTTCTCTGCTAGTTTATATTTGTTCTTGTGCAGAGCTGCAGGGCTGCAGGGCTGCGCTCTGTTATAGTTTATCTTTCTTTCTTTGACCGCGAGCTGCGTGAGCTGCGTGCGTGCGTGCGAAGGAACTGTCCGTGAGTAAATGTGGACATGTCTGGAGTTATACTTGATGTGGACATGTCCTGTCTCTGGCAATCAGTCTGTGAGCAGGATTTATGTCCTTTTTTGTCCTTTATTTAACACAGGCAGCACTTAACGGGTTATGTTTAAAATCTCATATCAGCATTCTTTACACATGCAAACTGTAGCACACAAAAAAAGCACATTTAGTTAAAAAATGTTATGGTCTTACCATTAATTTCAATTTCAATTTATTTTCATTTATATAGTGCCAAATCACAACAAGGTTGCCTCAAGGCACTTATAAATGAAGTCCATGTGCCGCTCCTTCTGAACAAAAGCATCAATGACTTGTTTGTAGAAGTCTTCCTTGTCTTCCTTCAGTTTTAAAAGTCTCTCTCTGTCTCAGTGGAGGTCACTGTCAGAGAAGAAAGTTATCCTTGATCAGTCCTGTTCTAGTTCTGAGTGTATGTTTTGAGTCTTTTCTGTCTTTGAATATGAGTGGTGACCGCTCGCGTTTGATGAGAAAATTCTTCAGGTCACAATATCCCTCTGAGTCCAGACATTGTCACAAGTTGAGAAAACAAGGCAGGAAAAGCAGAAAAAGGCAGTTTCTTGCTGGACATCCACACAGCCAGACTTTTCCTGTTCCGTAGTCTGAAGCAAAACCTTTTAGCTCTGGCGTTGGTCATCCTTTAATTATTACCTCCTGCTTCAGTTGAAAGTGCAGTTTAGAAAATTGTTTCAGTTTGGATATGTAATCCTCCATTCCAAAGTAAAATAAATAGGCCGCGGCTCTTGACTTGCTAACTGTAAATTGTAGCTTGCTGTCACTTATTCTGCAGCTGAGGAGTTGCTGAACTGCGTGCCTCACTTCATGCCTTTTTTGCAGCTGTTTTATGATCGCTCAGCACACAAAACATGTTACACACACATACAGTTGTTGACAAAAAACACTGTGCATTATGTACATCAACTAAACTATGGAATTTAAATTCATACAACCAAAGTGTTTGACCATTTTAATAGTGACATACAGAGAGACAGTAATACAGTCTCACTGCACAGCATGTCAGCAGTTAGCACAAAGATTGCACAATCCATGGTGAGGCCCGGCTGGCTGCTGCCTCACTGCACATCTCTTCTCAGTATTTGAAGGGTTAATGTGAAATTTCAGCAATTTTGAATAAAAAAAGAATGCAAAACTGGTAAGATTAAAAGTAAAATAACGTTATAGTACAAATCACTGGATAAATATAACCATTTAATTAATTTTTTCATTTTACATTTTTCTTTCCATGATGACAGGTGAGGCAGATGTCATATTTGCGTCATTCTTGGCACATTCCTGACATTCTTGATGTGACTTAACACATCTGAATAGGTTACTTAATAGTGCGTGTTGGTGCATGAGAACACAGAGCACAAGCTGGCATGTAAGGTTTAATTAGGTCAGCTAAGTAGGGAGACTCTATTCTGTGAATAATTTTAAAAGTTATTAGCAGAACCTTAAAATCAGACCACACAGAGGCAGGAAGCCTGTGAAGAGACACCAGAATGAGTGTAATGTGGCCAAACGTTCTGCTTCTTGTCAAAATTCTGGCAGTAGCATTTTGGATCAATTGGAGACCCCTAATGCTGGACTGCGGTAAGCCAGAGAATTGAACACTGCAGTAGTCCAGTCTAGAAGAGACAAATTAATGAATCAGGGTCTCAGCATCAGCCATAGACAGGATGGAATGAATCTTCGCCATATTACGGAGGTTGAAGAAAGCAGTCCTCATAATACTGTAACTCTAATGTGTAGGTCAAAGGACAACGTGGGATCAAAAACGTGGGATTAAAAACCTGGTCTGTTGTGTAGGTTTGTGTAGGAATCCTTTCTCACACTAACCCTCTCTGTTTTTTAATCGGGTTGGTCCTGGGAGCAATTTGGGGTTTAGTCTCTTACTCAAGGACACTGTGACATACACAAGTAGTGAGGAATTGATCCATTCAGCTTTCAGTTCGTGGGCAACTTGCTATTTCACTTGAGCCACAGTACCACATATTTTTTACACAAATGCTTACTGTATTACAACCTGTTTGATTTTTGTTATTTAATCAGGCATATAGTGTAACTTCTGATTCTACCTGAGTAAACAATTAAGCAAGAAAAAATAAATAAAACTGAAATAAATCTCTTAAATAAGAGCTGGGTGCTACAAATTAAATGGAACAAGTATAATCTAATTTATTTCTCTATTTTTAAACAAAATAAAAGTGTGAGTACTTCTCAGTGTCAACAACATTTGTGTAAAGATGCTGTACTATTTGGATAATAAACTAAATGTTTTATGGATTGATCCCTTACAACTCCTGTTTGTAATACTGCCATTGAGCAAGACATGCCATGCCATATTGTTTGTGGACCTGTTCTGGTAAAAATGGTGTGGGACTAAAATGAAGAACAGTATATGGCTGTAGGATTTCACCCTCCACTATGAAAAGCAAATCAACCCCATGTAGAAATAAGAAAACAATACATTCCCGCCTGTGGCCTTTCTGTGTGGAGTTTGCATGTTCTTCCCGTGTTTAGGTGGGTTTCCTCCGGGTGCTCCGGTTTCCTCCCACATCCAAAGACACGTGGGTTAGCTGGATTGGAAACTTTAAATTGTCCGTAGGTGTGCGAGTGGGTGTGGATGTGTTTGTTTGTTTGTGTCTCTTCAATATTGCGTTGAGGTCTGGGACAGTGCCTAAGAAGTGGCAAACTGGGGTCCACATATTTAAAAAGGGGACTAGAGAGTGTGTGCCAACTACAGGGGCATCACACTACTCGGCCTCCCTGGTAAAGTCTACTCCAGGGTGCTGGAAAGGAGGGTTCAGCCGATAGTCGAACCACTGATTGAAGAGGAACAATGCGCTCATCCAGTCTGCGTGTGTTTTGTGGACTTGGAGAATGATCGGGTATATGTATTTGTTGTATTCAAAATGGCATCAACAAATTAAAATACGTGAAATACCAAGTGGCTGACATGATCTCACATCTGGGCATTGCCTGTGTACCCTGCTCGGTATGTGTGTAGGTAGTTATGTGTGCCCACTTATGACTAGTCTGTTGCTTAGCAGCAGTAACAATTCCACCACTCCCCCAACACACACAAATACCTAAATACATACTCACTTCCTGCCTTCCTTCTTTCCTTTCTTCCTTTGTCTCATTAGCTCTTAATGTTGTCAAAGAGTAAAGATGGCTTTAATGTGACTCACTTCAATCTTTGATGCCATTGGTGGCTTTAATCAAACATATTTACAGCACTGGTTCCTCACAAGCTTTCATCTAATAAGCAGAGAGAGCAGAATAGGACAAACATCCAAGTACCTATGGGCCTGTGTGTATATCAAAGTGCCATGTTGGGCAGAGTGGAAATGGGCAATGTACAAATACTTACGGACCAGAGTGTACAGCAAAGCAGAGTGTGATTGGGGGGGGGGGGGGGGAGTTGTTGGTTGCCTGGCAACTTAATTGTTAAAGGTAAAGCAATCACAAACGTTGATGAGCTCTCCCTGGTAGTGTTAAATATATAGAACATCAATAAGTCCCCTCGGCTTCTCCATCTTTTTTCCCCTTATGGTCTCCACAGTAGATCTGAGGTGGATCTTTGGCACAAGTTTTATGCTGGATGCCCTTGATGAAACAGTTTCACCTTACATAGACAATGGACTGCAAACTAGGCTTTAAAATAAAAATATAAAAGCAATGAATGAATGAATAAATGAATGAACTAGAGTACCACCCTCGTAGAGTGCAAACGTCCGCCACAACAGTTCCAATTCCACAAACTTTTACTTTGGAAAAAAATTTCAAGGTCAAGGTCCTCTTAGAAGTGGCTTTTCATAAGCTAAATTATATGTGATCAAATGTCAGGCTAAATTATATGTGATCAAATGTCAGGAGTAAGTATTTAGTTCATGCATTTTAAAACTTTTTGTGTTTTTTTTTTTCCAACTTCATTTGTTTCTGAATTCTTGTTTAGATAATTTTCATAGGACATTGGTTATCTTTGCTATCCACAATTTGTCATTGCTTTTTGTTACTTGGTTTGTGACTGATAACTGGAAGACAGACAAAGAGGCATAAAATTGGAACCTCCGTCCAATTTTGGAGGTGTAGGTAAATCCATAACAGAAAAACGAGTGATTGAGGCACTTTTGATTGAGCTATAATGCAAAATGTACATCAAATGGAGTTTCATTATTAAATTCAAATGTCCACAAAATCCACAATCTGGATCATATCTGGATCAAACTTTGTCAGGTGATAGTTAGTGCTAGTCACCTCACAATCAAATAAGAGAGTGATTAGGGCATGCTTGATTAAGACATAAGTTAAAATATACAAAAAACCTGTCATCTGCGTCAGATCAGATCAAACTTTGTCAGTCGATAAAGGATACCATCCTACATAACGCTGTCAAATGAAAGAAATTCAATCTTTTTTGACAGAGTTATTGATTTTTGAAAATTCATCCAATGATAGGGATTTTTTCCCAATTTTATTAGGTTTTCCTTTTTTTAAAATTTGAAAAGATTAGATTAGACAGAACTTTTATTAATCCCTTGGGAAGACTTCCTCAGGGAAACTGAGGTTCCAGCAGCAGTGTATAGCAGCAAACAGGGTAAGAAGCACACAGAGCATCAGAAGTGAAAGTAAAAAATAAATAAATAAAAAATTACAAATATAGATATAAATATACAAATATGAATACCAGACAAACCGATCACATATAGACTGGTTTATTGGCTGCTACTGTTCCTCTCCTTCCCATCCTCTGTCTTCCTGTTACTCCTCCTCCTCCTGAGTGAGGAGTTGTACAGTCTGATGGCTTGAGGGACTTTGACCTTTCACCAATGACCTTGAAAATTGAATCAGTTCTTGCCTATCAGGATATGAATCTTCAGTAAAAAAAAATTAATTGTTCTTGTGCAATATTTACACAATTTACCTCAAAGTGTTCACCACTGTGAAAGCAACTAGAACAAAACTATTTTTATAGTCCTTGGTTTTACATATTGGCAATAAAACCTTCCTCAAGAGGAGCTGATTGTCATTGTGGAAAGGTGGACTTTCTTATGTAAAATGGTATTGGCTGTCTGCGGTGACTGTCTAGTACACAGGAATGACGGGTTCAACAGCAGTTCACTGATCAGCTTACTTGACCATTTCACAGTTTGATTAAGAGTGTTCCTGTTCTTTAACAAAACACTTCCAAAACATGACAACAAGGAATATGTTAAAACTGATTCTATAAAAGTATGATAAAATAAGGTCATCATGGTCTGTGGTTGCTCCAGAGGGTTTTTATTTGTTTGCTTTTGTTTTCCTTATTAAGGGCCCCTTCACACATAGTACAAATGTGGCTGAATTGTGCACAAAGTGCCTCGTACACCTGTTGCTACAACTATTTGCTCACACCAGCGGCTGAAAGACAGAGTGTGCGCTGTGAGAGCCCATTTGATCCCTCTCGCGGCAGGTGTCGACCAAATTCCAGGTGACACACACGAACATCGAACACTGCTCGCTTGGCACTTAGAAAATGTGTTAACACGACAACAGTCAGCAGACGATCACTTTTGAGCTGGATGTGAAATTTGTCTAAAGCCCAGGTTACACATAGACGGTTTTGTCGGCGGGCAGTACGTAGACTGAAGTTCGCGGTAGTTCCGGCTGTTTTCACAGTGGAAAGGGGCGGAGCATTTCGCCGGCGTTTTGAGCGCCGTACTAGCCGCAAATGCGTGGATAAAACGCCGCTAAATCCGCCGAATAAAGCGGCGTTTTGACGCCGTAGCATCCGGCACGCATCAGGCAAAAGGGGTTAATATCCAGTTCTAGCCTTTACAATCGCAGGTTAAGACGCGCGTGAGAACGGCGGTGTTCTGCTGCCGCCGATAATGCCCTGTGTACCGCTGGATTTATCCAGGCAAATCCTGCGTTACTCCAGGAACTTTTGCATATAGGCACTGCCCCCAGAGTATAATAGGCTGAAGCAGCTGTCACTGCAGGGGGAGGGAGCTCATCTCTCAGCCTTTTATTCTCCTTTCCTTTTCCCCTCCTCAACGTGTTGCTCGTCTCCACTACAGGGCTCTCCTCTGCTTCTGAACCAGACCTCTTGGTAAGTCCTTGCCGCTGCCAATTTTCTTTTAGGAGGCATACTGGAGCTTCTCTGCAAAAATATCTGGAGCCGGCCGTGAGTGAGAGGCCTGCATGCAGCACGCTAGCGTTTTTATATTGACCGCCGCCTATCGGCCGTTTGGAACGCCGTTAACTGGGAGGTGGCTTTTAGAACGACGTACTGTCCGCTAGCATCACCGTTTTGTCTGCCTCTGTCGCCGGTTAAAACGCCTTTGAGGACGCCGATGTGGGCTCTATCGCCGTTTTACACGCCATTGGTTAGGGATACAACGCCGGCCGCCAATTACGGCGGTGTAAACTGCGGCACTACAGGAAGTGGCAGGATGAAACGGCGATTAAAAACTATCAAACGCCGTTGTTCGCGTTGTCTCCGTCGTCATGCGAATTCTCCGGGAGCACTCCCGGAATTATTCGACATGTTGAATAATTTTTTCGACGATTCCCGGTAAAGCCGGAACTAAGCCACGCCCCCTAGTGCCGGCTTTGACAACGGCGTTTGATCCTTAAGGCGTTTGATCCTCCAGGAGCTCTTACCGTCTATGTGTAAATGGGGCTTAAGTGCCCCATGAGTTAGGTGTTGCAAAACAGCAACGCACATGTGGCATGTCAGAGTGTCGGCTCCCCCCGCAACACATGTGCCGTGCATGTGAATCAGGTGTGTGTTGCGCTCCCCTCCCCCCATCAGCAACACCTCCGCCACGTGTTGCAGATGTGTTGCTGATGGGGTGGAATAACTAAGTAGCAGTAAAAATAACTAAAAGGAAATGATCACATAACACAGACACAAGAGTGACATGTTGGTGTGTGCGCTGAACTGACAGGGGGCGTGTCCACCGACAGCCGCAGCTGTTGAGATCTCTGGTTCTGGACACCACGGCTGGGGAACACGTACTGTGTTTGGATGGACATGAACTTAAAACTGTCCACTGTGACATGCGTGTGTCTGCTTGCTGGCCTCACGTGGACATACATAACAACATATATTGCTTTTGCGACGGGCTGCAGCGAGTGAGCACACGGCGCGCACATCGACAGGCTCTCCCAGGTGAAACAGACCATCTGATCATAACACACAGCGGGCGATCTGAATGTCAAGTCACCCACATGAGCTCTGTTCCGCATGAAGCAGTGTCAGTCCTGCGGTGCACTGTCCACAGGACACGCGTGTCGGCTGGACACACCAGGCCAGTAGATATGGACATGATAAGAGTGCACTACTCCATTCATGTCATTTCTTGACTGTACGTCTATGATGATGGGTCATCTACAGAGGAACAGACAGTTCATATTTGTATTGTTCGCTGAATAAGAGGGATTCAATAAAATGCGGTGTTGTTTTATGGTGAGTGGTTTTGTTTTTTAAATACATCTATCTCCTTGTTAATTTCAGGCATTTTTCTGCACCTTTTACAGGACAGTGAGGGTAGTGCAGTGGTAAAGTTTCTGGCTGGCAATCAGAGCTTTTGCAAATTGCAGGTTCGAATCCCATGGGTGGCATGTATTTATTTATTTTTTCACATCAGCTGCGTGATGTGGTTACACATGCTCACACTGTGTTTCTGCTGCAACGGTTTTGTGCACGAGCGTGTACGAAACTGTCGCAGAGGGATCGTTCACGCCTGCCCGACCACGTGTCCCTACCGACATCGGCTCGATGTTTTCATGATTTGCTCATACGAGCTGTTTCGCAGTGATTCGCCCTGATTTGTACTTATTCGTACTGTGTGTTAAGGAGCCCTAAAGTAAGGTAACGTAGATGCTGCTTTTCAAATCATGACAACACACACATTGCATTCACCTGTCGACATCACCTGTTTGAAATAACATCATTATTTAATTTTTAAAACCTCAATATTAGCTCTAAATTGCCCTTGTCCCAACTTTTTGGAACATATTACAGGCCTTAAATCCAGAGATGTATGTATGCTACATCAGCAAATAAAGCATGAAATATGATGGATTCATACTGTCTGCAATGATATAAAATTCAAAGTAAATATAAGGATCATTGCCTTATGTATTTATTTGTTTATTAATTTTTATTTGCATTTTTCATATCGTCCCAGCTTTTCCTGATTTGGGGTTGTACATACAGATGGTACAGTACACCAACCTTGAGCTTTGCCTCCCTGACTCCGGTCTCTATGTCCCTCACGCAGCTCCATCTGTTTTCCTGTCCCACTCTGTCTGCTACACTTCTATCAGATTACCTTTTAGTGCGCAGCACTGATAAAGTGGAGTGACTGTGAGAGTGAGCGGGTCGTTTAAAGCTTTCCTATCTTCAATCTGTGCACCTCCTGCCTCTTAAGAACATTAATAAGGAAATTAAACTCTCTCAGCCTGCTTAATGCCAGACCAGTGTCTGTCGTTGAGCAGCTGTTGAAGTATTTTGTGACAGAAAACCAGCTGCTTTCACAGCTCCTCTCAGCCAGGGTTATGAGCAGCATGTGGCTTAGTGGTTAGCACTGTTGCCTCACAGATAGAAGGTCATGGGTTTGATTCCCACCTGTGGCCTTTGTGTGTGGACTTTGCATGTTCTCCCCGTATTTGCGTGGGTTTACTCCGGGTGCTCCAGTTTCCTCCCACATTTAAAGACATGCAGGTTAGGTGAATTGGAAACGTTATAATTGTCCAGGTCTCCCTTGCAAAAGAGGTCTTGATCTCAGTGGGACTAAGCTGCTTAAATAAAAGTTAAATTAAAAATTAAATGCTCATGTTATATGGTAATACCACATTTATTTAACTGTCCTGTGTTTGTGCTGTGCAGCTTTCTCCGGGTTCAGAGGACGATGACGGTGAAGGGCCTATTAGTGAGAAGCTGGGTCGGATCCAGTTCAGCATCGGCTACAGCTTCCAGAACACAACCCTGACTGTCAAACTTCTCAGAGGCCAGGACCTCCCAGCCAAGGACTTCTCTGGTACCTCTGACCCCTTTGTCAAAATCTACCTGCTGCCAGATAAGAAGCATAAGTTGGAGACAAAGGTCAAGAGGAAGAACCTCAACCCTCACTGGAATGAAACCTTTTTGTTTGAAGGTTTGTATCACATCTTCTTACCAGCTGCACATCAGTATTCTGTAGCAGCTTGTGAAGTTGTCATGTATGTTGTGACAGTTATGGTGAGATGTTTAAAGTGCTATCAAAGCTTTATTTAACGCCGTCCCTCTACAGAAAAAAAAACTAATATAGAAAGGATACCGATTTACATACATATAGCTTCCTGGGAATGCTGAATGAATGGCACATAAAGTCTGTAGGTATGGATTATGTTTAGAGCAGCTGTCACTGAAAGATCACTGCACGGAGTGTAGCTTCATTGTAAGAGTTTGGCTTAATTTTTTCCTGGCTGCAGAGCAGTGTTGTAGTTGAGTCCACCTCCCACAAGGCCAAGTCCGAGTCCTAGGTCTCCATGGCCAAGTCCAAGGCCGAGTCACAACAACTTGAGACCACAAGGCCACAGTATCTGAGGCTAAG